>NW_008343553.1:403134-403606 GCF_000622305.1 Nannospalax galili | reverse complement strand
TCCATACTCTGCTATCCCTGCCACTGTGCTGTCAGCACCCCCATCCATTCCCCCCTTTCTGCTCTTCTGGTAAATCTAGTCAGCCAGAGGTCCCTGTTCCAGGAGGATCAGCTGTTCCTTATCAACGGCAATCCATTGTCAGTATTCCTTTGGATAGAATTGGGGTCTGCTGTTAATGTTTCCAGTAGTATGTTGGGTTACTGTCTGGAAGAGCCTTTATCCATCCTGGCCAAGAACTCGATTGAAGGTATGTCCTGTCTGGTTTTGCTGTTTTTCAAGTAACTTTTAGTTATATATATGTGTGCTCTTATGAAATTATATTGGCCCCTTTAATCTTTGGTTGTACTTCCCTTTTGGGTGTTTAAGGACATACAATTGGACCAAATAAACTGATTTGTTTTTACTCTTGAGGTCGTTTGAGGATCTGTTCCTCAGGGGTCCCATGGGCTTGGGAGGAGCCCCTGGCTCCTTT
>NW_008343553.1:396009-401537 GCF_000622305.1 Nannospalax galili | reverse complement strand
GAGATCCAGTTTTGTCAGCACCATTTGCTGAACATGCTGTCTTTCCTCCAGTGAATGTTCTTGGCCCCTTTGTCAAATATCAGGTGGCTCAAATTGCAATTACTCATATTTGGGTCTTCAATTTTGTTCCATTGGTCTATGGGTCCAAGGGAATATTTTAAAAACCAATACCCTACCAAATTTGAAATTCTAAAAGAAATCGATGGATATCTAAAATCATGGGAACCACCAAAGTTAAAACAAGAAGAAAGCAACAGTTTAAACAGACCCATATCATGTGAAGAAATTGAAACAGTAACACAAATCCTCCCAAATAATAAAAAGCCCAGGCCCAGATGGATTTATAGCAGAATTCTATAGGACATTTAAAGACGAACTCCAACCAAAATTACTTAAATTATTGAAAAAGATGGAAACATTGGGGGAGCTCCCAAATTCCTTATAAGAAGTTTTCATCAGTCTGATACCCAAAGTGTAAAGGCACAACCAAAAAAAGAAAACTGTACACCCACATTCTTAGCGTAGTTGCAAAATTTCTCAACAAAATACTTGCAAACTGCATACTGACAACATCTAAATGATCATTCACCATGATCAAGTAGGCTTTATCCCAGAGATGCAGGGATGCATCAATATATGCAAGTCAGTAAACGTCATTAATCATATAAATGGACTCAAAGACAAAACCCATATTAGATGCAGAAAAGGCTTCTGACAAAATTCAGCATGCATTTATGTTCAAAGTCTTTGAGGGAATTGGACTGGAGGGAACATACCTCAACGTAATTAAAGCTATATACAACAAACCAACAGCCAACATCATTCTGAATGGAGAAACAATGGAAGTATTCCATTAAAATCAGGTACTAGACAAGGATTTCCACTATTGCCACTCCTTTTCAACATAGTGCTTGAAACTCTTGGTAGAGCAATAAGACAGGAGAAGGAAATTAATTGGAAAAGAAGTCAAACAATCCCTTTTTGCAGATGATATGATGCTATACCTAAGAGATCCCAAAAGTTCCATAAGAAAACTCCTAGAACTGATCAACACTTTCAGTATAGTGGCAGGTTATAAAAATCAATCTGCAAAAATCAGCAGCCTTTCTACATACCACTAACAAGCAATTGGAAAAAGAATACAGGGAAATGCTCCCATTCACAATAGCAAAAAAATAAAATAAAATATTTTGGAATAAATCTGACCAAAGACACCAAAGATCTCTACAATGAAAATTTTAAATTGTTAAAAAAGAGATTGAGGAAGACACCAGGAGATGGAAGGATGTCCCATGTTCATGGATTGGAAAAATTAATATTGTGAAAATGAGTATCCCACCAAAAGCAATGTATAGATTCAATGCAATCCCAATTAAAATCCCCATGACCTATGTCACCCAAGGTCTCTTGGGGTCTCTTGCTCCAGGTACTATCAGACAAATCATATAACATATCTTTATGTGAATTTATTTTAGTTTATACCACTCAGGGGTGTAGTGACTTACAAAGAAATGAACACCCAGTGCCCAGCTCTGTCCCATGGCTCAGAGTCAGCCATTCTGCTCTCACCTCCACAGCCCACCCATAGTCACTGCTAGCTTACAGCCATACCTCATGGGCCTGCAGTCTTTCCCCAGATCAGTAATGCTGGGCCATTCCATTCTTGTGTGCCTGGCCACCGAGTGCCTTCCTGGTTCCTGTCCAAGATGGTGCAGAAAGCCCCTCTCTCCATGGATAACTCTCCACAGTTAATATTCTGGAGCAGGCCCTGCCCCAGAGAGGAAACAGGCTACTTAGGACACTCTCCACCCTTTTCCTCTGCTCTTACAATCTTTTCACGAATCTTCTGCTAAGGTCCCTGAGCCTTGGAGGGGGTGACAGATGTAAGGCAACCTCTCTTGTATCATGGCAAAATAGTGACTTATTTGGACTCCCCATTATTCATCTTTAAGCTGTGGCCATTAATTTATCTCAGTGGTGTTTATTTTCTATAAAGACAAATAGAAGGAACTAGACACATCTAAACAAGCATGAATGTAAATACAAATGTCTGGAAGATATGCCAGTAGGAGTACTATATTCATTAAACAGCATACTTGTCCCCACTAGGGCCTGTAGCCTTCCTCAACAGAAGGCGTTGGCCTGATCTACAGTACCAACTGTATATTTGACCCCTAGGAGTGGGCCTTATCCAATTAGAAATTTGTCAATTGTATGTATGTTAACCAAGCCATTCTTGAACTTGCAGGCATTGCTTGGCATGCCCACAGTGTGCAGCATGTGAGGTCAGTTTTTGAGTAGAATCATAGAGTATCCTTTCATCTCTAGCCATGTTCATAGTGCCTTCTGGCAGTATGAATGTCATCCATCCAGTGTCATGGAATTTTTTGGATTAGTCTCAGCCGCATCTCTTCTTCTTCTCCTGCACTCACATCATGCAGTGTCTTCATGAACATGGCCTTACCGACACTAGTCACAATAGCCTTGGTGAATTTGAGGACCTGTAGGATTTCTCTCAGACCAACAGCTCATAGGGGGGCATCCCACCTCTGATACTGTAGATTTTCTTAACAGTTGTATAGATCAGGAGCCTCTTTTTTTATTTTACTCAACCATAAAACGCCAAAGAATTTTATAGCTATAAATGGTCTTTGTTTCCTCAGGTATCTTTCAAATGGGTTTCACATTTTTAAAATACTCAAAAAGAGGTTAACATCCTATATTAAATCAATCATAGACAAGGTCTAACACAGCATGGAAAGATTTTATCCATTTATATTAACTTTTTTCTCCATAGATCCTTGTTAGGTACCATAGAATGAGTACAAGGTATTAATTTGGTTAGGTCTTTACAATCTTTAGTTATTCCTTTGGAGTCATTTCCAACTTGGGGGATTTTACATGAAGTCTCTTTATATTCTTTTCTTCTTGATAACACATACAGGTGTTGGCTCCATTATCCTGACCCTGCACTGGACTTAGGAGCCAGGGGTTTCTCTTGCTCCCACTGCACTTGGTTCCCTGAGTCAGGCAGGCCCTGGGTCTTCCTCCTCACTGTAGCCATACCTGTAGTTTCTCCATTGACCACACCTGGCTGCTGGGGGACAATGTGGTAGGAAAAACTGCTTCCACCCTGAGTATAGCCTTTATCAGACAAGAAATGCATCTTATTTAATCCTTGGGGATTCTTAACTATCGTTTCAATGCCTTTTATAAACTGTTCTGGTTTTAAAGCCTTCCAGAAACTCCTTAGTACCTAATTTGGTTTTCTATTAATGTTTTCTCTGGAAATTTGCACTTGACATAATGTTGCCATGTTTGTCTTCAAGTACCCCAAATGGACCCTTTCTTCTGTCTGTCTGATCTTTATATCTCTTGTAGGGTGTTCTGTTATTCTACAGGCATGTTTTCCATGCTGGTCAAAGTCACTTAGATCTGCTAAAGCATCTCTCACTCTACAAAGATCCTCCCCTATTAAAGGGCTTAGCAAAACCATTAAAGCTCTATACCATTCTTGAGATCCCAGTTGAATTAAGCTTTCATTCATATCTCTGGTGAACACAGTCTTATCTGTCCTAGTGATCTGGACATTATATGTTGCTTTTCTCATACCTAGTTCTCTCAGTAATGCCTGCCCCTCCTTTATAGCCCACCAGCCCCTGATAATCATATTAGTCTTCCTCGGTGATGACCATGAATCTTTAATGACTTCACCCAGCCATCCCATTAAGGACTGCCCCCCCCATGCATTGGCCAAGATCGAACAGCCTATATCTCAAGGACAGATGGGTGGTGATATAACTCAACTGTGAAGCTTCTGAAGGACTTAGACTGTTGTCATTTGCTCCCAGGTCCCACACTCTTACAAGCACGTGGCTATGGGCTCTTAGATTGCTTGCTTGTAAGTTTTTCCTAGTTTTAAGAGTTCCAGTATGGAATATTTTCTAGCTATAGCAGTATTAGCTTTTTTTTTTTTTTTTTTTCCTTTTCTAACAGCAGTTGAATCTGAGGAGCAGCTTTAGCTACTTTTATTTTTAGGTCATCTTTTATATTATTATCTGTCTTTTCCTCTGAGTCTTTGGACCTTACAGATGTTAAAATGTCCAATTTTTTTCTCTCTCAAGCTCTGGAACTAGATCTGCCAGGATGTCTGTAGTCTTTTCAGCTTCCCCTGCCTGGGACACACCTTTTATTATGCAAAGTCGCTAAGCCCCATCTCTGGGCTCTACCTCTGTTTCCAAAGCCATTAAAAGTTTTTCTACCCTCTCCACAACCTTTAACAAATCTTCACATACCCACAACATACTGCCACATTTACAACACAGCTGTGGCCCATGATTCTGCCTGGCCAGCCCCTTTTTAGTTACATAATTTTTAATCCATTGTAAAATCCAAATCAGTGCAGCCATCAGCTCTCTAACTTTTCCCAAGCTACTGCAATTTGTCATTTCTACCCCACCATCGTGCTAACTTGCACTAATTTGTCACCTGAGTTCTATTGGGGTCTCTTTTTCCAGGTGCTATCAGAAAAACAATATAGCATATCTTTATGTGAGTTTATTATAATTTATACCATTGGGGTGGAAGGCAATGACTTACAAAGAAATGAACACCCAGTGCCCAGCTATGTGCCACATCTCAGAGCCCACAATTCTGTTCTTGCTTCCGTGACCTGCCTATAGTCACCGCTAGCTTACACCCATGGTTCGTAGGCCCACAGTCTCACCCCAGGTCAGTAAATGCTAGGCCATTCTGTTCTCACACCCAGTCACCAAATGCCTTCCAGGCTTCTGTTAAAGATGGCTGAGAATGTCCCTCCCTCCAAGGATAACTCTCCACAGCCAGGTCTCTGCAGCAAGCCCTGCCCCTTGGAGGAAAGTGGATGCTTAGGACAGAATGTACGTCACAGAATTGAAAAAAAAAAAAAAAAAAAATTCTTAAATTCGTATGGAAGTGCAAAATGCCCTGGACAGGCAAAGCGACCCAGAGCACAAAGAGCAACACTGGGGGGCGGATTACAATATCAGATCTCAAAGTATACTACAGAGGTATAGTCTGAAAAACAGCATGGTACTAGCACAAAAAAAAAAAAAAAAAAGACGTAAATATCAATGTAACATCATTGAAGATTCAAACCTGAGTACACACAATTTCAGCCTCCTGATATTTGACAAAGGTGCCAAGAAAACACAATGGAGGAAAGATAGCGTATTCAACAAATGGTGCTGGCAAAACTGGATTTCCACCTGTAGAACAATGAAACTAGATATTATCTCTCACCTTGGACAAAGTCAACTTCAAATGTATCAAAGACCTCAATGTGAAATTGGAAACCCTGAAACAATTAGAATAAAATATTGGCAGTAACTTAAAAGATATAGGTGTAGGAGAGGATTTTCTAAATCAAACAGAAATTGCTCAGGAATTGAGGTCAGCAATCAATAACTGGGACCTAATTAAACTAAAAAGCTTCTGTACAGCAAAAGAAACAATCAAAATGTGAAGAGAAAACTCAGAGAATGGGAAAA
>NW_008343553.1:373926-395942 GCF_000622305.1 Nannospalax galili | reverse complement strand
TGTGTTAAATATCTAAACAGAGAGTTCTCAAAGGAAGAAATAAAGATGGCTAAGAAACATCTCAAAAAATGTCAACATTGTTAGTAGTTAGGGAAATGCAAATTAAAACCACCCTAAGGTATCACCTTACCCTATTCAGACTGGCTAGGATCAAAAGAACAAATGATACCAAATGCTGGTGAGGATCTGGAGAAAGGGGAATGCTCATTCACTGCTGCTGAGATTGCAAACTCATGCAACCTCTGTGGAAAACAGTGTGGAGAACTCACAAAAACTAAAAATGAACCTACCGTATGACCCAGTTATACCACTCCTTGGCATATTTCCAAAGGGCTCATCCTATTTTAGAGACACTTGTAAAACCATGTTTATTGCTGCTCTTTTCACAATAGGTAAGAGATGGAAGCAACCTAAGTGCCCTTCAACTGATGAGTGGTTAACAAAGGGGTTGTATGTTTACACAATGGAGTTCTATTCAGCAGTAAAGAAAGATGAAATAATGAAATTTATAAGTAAATGAATGGCTCTAGAAACTCTTATACTAAGTGAAATAACACAAACTCAGAAAAACAAATGAAGTATGTTCTCCCACATATGTGGGTCCTGGCACAAAATCTTTTTAAATTTCTGGTCCTTTTAATAAGATGATGCTATACAGCCATCCCTTTTGTGTGAAATAACTACCAACATCATGACTTCAGCTGAGCCTGATCACTAAACATTGTCACAATTGGACTTGTTGGCGGTTGTGCCCATTCATAAAAGGAGGGCCAAGGAGGCTCATTGGACACTCACCAAATTATGTCTCATAATTATTTTTTTTTTAAAAAGAAAATGAGAATATAAAAGATGTTAAAACTATATGGGAATGGAGGTATTTTCCAAAATAGACTGAAAAAAATGAGAAATCCTAAGCAAGTGATGAAGGTCTGTGTTGATTTGTTATGATATATAAAGGATGAGACAAAAATAATATTCATATAATCTTTTTATCTAAATATTTTATTTATTATTTTTATTTTATGTGTACAAGTTATTGCCAGCATGAATGTGAGTGCACCCGTGTCATGCAATGAGACGGAGGTCAGAAGAGGGCTTCGGATTCCCCTGTAACTGGAGTACCTCTGTGTTTCTCTGTATTACAGACCCATTAGTGCACATGTTTTATAATAATTTTTAAGCTGTCAATGTTGTTTTTTCTTTGTATATTAATGTGTTATTTTTCCAAAAGTCTCAGTTGTAAGAGTGGCACTATAGGAAAAGACTAGCACAATATTTGCTACTGTGAAAATACTGGCACCACAAGGAACTGATTTTGTTTCATATTCATTTGTCAATTTTAGGTTTATATTCAGTGAATATTTTTCAATAAATGTAGAGCTGCTGTCCATATGTAGTAATTTTTAATGGAATGTAGAAGTACCTTTTTCTAATGCCCCATTATGTGATTTCTGAATCAGTATTTAGAAGTCTATACTGTCAAAACTGTAGCTTGATGCCATGTTTACTAAGCCAGGGATTATTACATTGCTCTCAGAGAGAATAAAAATCAGGGTTGAAATATTGTATTTTTGTACATTGTCTGCTTGACTCACAAATCTGGGTAATGACATTTTTATATTTTTAAAAATGCCTCCACGTGGTGCCTAGAACTGAAGCCTTTCTGTTACAAAAGTTCATAGAGAATATAATTAAGAAACAGCAGAATGTGTAATTAGCACAACCCCAGCAGAGGATTAAAAACCCACCACTGAGCAGAAAGTCAACTGTGACCAATGACCATCCCCTAAGATGCAGGCCTGTCAGAGAGAAGAAACCTGGGGAGGAAAATCTGAAATATTTGAAAGTTATCCCAACCCTTAAGGGGAACAGGAAAATATATCCAATCCCCAAGTTAACAAGATTCCCTTGGGTTTTTGCATCATGTTTCTAGAACTCAACAGTTGCCTCCAATTCTGCAGCTATCCTGTTTGTAGTCTGGCAATGTTAATTCTGTCCAACTGTACCCTCCAATATGGTATCTGCTGGTGTGATTTCCAAAGCAAGTTCTCCAAGTTACTGAGCATATTGAGGCATTTTACATCCTTTCCTCCATGCACCATGGTGAACTGACTAGCTGAGTTACTCTCTTGTATCAGGATCTGCACCTGTTTGTAGTCCATCCCTCAAGATGCCTCCAGAACTTACAAGTTACTGTTCTGTCAGAACTGTGAACACACCTTGTGTCCTAGACCTGCCATAGGCTTTGTGTGGTGAGTACACTTTCCATATAAAGATCCATCAACAAAACTTCAGAGCAATTACTAATGCAATGAAGTGAATTTCTTTTAAAGATTAAGAGAGAATTGATCAATTTCATTGACAAGATGAAAATGTAGTGGCAATTCTGTCCAATAGAGTGCTTCATGTTTCAGGTAACTAAGGACATTACACATTTAGAAAAACCATTAGTACCAGATTTAAGAGATGAACTTGCGGCTGGTAGATATGATGAACTGGGGCAGCCAAGTGCTTTGTTTTTGTATTAAACACTGTACAAAACCTTAACTAACAAACGTAAAGTTCAGAGAATATACATGCTTAGTAAGATTTTTTTTTTTAAATTTGTATTCATTTTTTTTTGAAACAGGGTTTCCCTGCACGCCCCAGCTGCCCTGGAACTTGTTATGTAGACCACCCTGGCCTTGAAATCACAAAGATTTGCCTGCCTCTGCCTCCCAAATGCTGGGACTATAGGTGTGTGCCACCTTGCCCAACCTGTACTCATTTATTAAATACCTAAAACCTTTTTATCTGAACAAAACTGAACTACAATTTTGTTTTTGTTCTAAATCAACCTAGAAATTTTCATTTGCTTGAAATAAAACTATCCTTCAAAATTCTTTTAAAAATGTATTTTGGGAGTAAATTCTTATTTTAGTTGGAAAATTTCTGGCTTCCTCATTTCCTTAGCACACCCCTCTTACACCACAGCTGACAGGGGTCACCTTTAGATGCACTAGCTTCAAGAACAAGCACAGTGTCTTTAGAGAAGCTCCAGTGGTGGGCAGTGGCCTCTGGAGTAGTTTTAGTTTCAGAGACTATATTCCAGCGCTCAAACTCAGGGTCATGTTTTAATGAAAGAGGTCTTTAGTCACTAATAACTAAGGTAAGATTTTTCTTGGAGGGCCAAAGTAATGCATTTTTATTTTTATTAAATTTTTGTGCATTTCATATATCTGAAATATACTTGTAGTCACCCTCCCCTAACTGCACCCTCCTATAGCTCCCCTACAAGATTTTATGAATTCCGTCCTATAAAGTCAATTGAGTCAAGTCTGTGGCCAAGATGTCACTGTGTGAGTTCATCCACAGGAACCTAGTCAGCCTATCTAGCCTCACTCCCCGATAGAAGATCAACTTTCCACCAGCAAGCAGTGACCAGCTGCCAATAGTCACTGAGCTAAGGCTTGGGTTTCATGTGCATTTCCCGAGTTCTATGCTGGGTTTCTTTGTGGTTTGAGTTTGTGTGGGTCTTATGTATGTTGCCACCATTGTTATAAGTTTGTTGATATGCAGAAGTTCCCAGCCATCTGGAAAACTGTTCCTTTGTGGTCATCCACTAATCCTAGACAGTCTTTCTACCCCTTCTTCTGAAATGGTACCTGTGGCAGAAGTTTATTATAGGAGTCCTATCAAGGGTTATAAACTTTTGGGTCTCTTATTTTCTTCATTTTGGCTAGTTGATGCGTTCTGTGTTAATTATCTTCTGTTGTATGAGGAACCTTTGCTGGTGACAGTCAAAAGAAGCATTAGTATTCTCTCTGCTGCCTCTTCCATGAGCCTTTTGTGTGGGTCACTTATGCTTGGGCATCTCACAGACACTTTTTCCCTGCCTTTGACTAGTTGTGGAACCATGTATTACTCTCCATCTTTTGCAAGAAGAAATTTCTTTGATAAGTGATGAGAGGTATACCTGTCTGTAATTGTGAGTATATATCCTTAGCATTTAGTAAGAAATTGAGTTTGTCTAGGGATGTGACAGATGTAAGGTTTTCTCTAGGATCTATGACCTCTCCAGCCATGTGTATCTGGCTATTTTTATAGCACCAAACATGAATTCAACCCCATTGAGTGGTTTTAAATTCAGTTGTAGCTGTTCATTACCCCCAAGTTAAAATTGCCACTACTGCACCAAAGGAGATAGTTTGCTACACCTGTCCTTGTTGTAGTTATTAGAATTTAAAGCTGGGATTGGACCATTGATTACCTTCTCCCTTACCATCTTACATAGCATCTGATACTATGAGAGCTAGTCTTCAGGGAGGAAGACTATATTGCTCTAAGTCCTGTGTCTGAAGTGTGCCCTGTCTTCAGCAATAGGATCGTACTTCAAGTTCTAGGGACAATCAAGGGCTTTGGTAGTAATCTGTATTATTTCAGGAATCTCTTGAACTATGCTGAACAGGAATTGGAAGAGAACTTTCTCCTCTCTGGCACTGTGTTTCTTGGTATATAGCCTATACTATATACTTGTACTCATAAATATATATTGCGTGTATTTTTTCAGTAGGCTTTTGTATTAATACATTCCTCTCTGGTTTTTCCCACCAGCTAAGCATTATTTATCTCTCCTTCCCTCACCCCATCAGTACCTTAAATGGATTTGGCAAGTGTTTATAAGACTTATTTATTCCTCTTTCTAATGTTGTTACATCAAATAAATGTTTTTCACTATTCTTTCTGTTTTTCACTATTACTTGTTTATTTAACTTTCCTATTGAAAGCAGCTGACTAAGCTTAGCTTGTTAAGGCTACAAGGACCCATGTTTTGACCCAATAACTCTTGTAACAATATATAAAACTCTGAAACACTGTGGAAAGTTAAAGTGCTACAATTTTAATTTTGAACTGTAGAACAAGTTTGCTTTAATGACCTATCAGGTATTGTAGAAATTTGAAGGTCATATATCAGACAAATTAAGACCCAATATACAGGTTCACAAACAGTTCTCCCAGGATAACCTTTTTAGTATGACTCTGAAGATGAAATTTTAAAAGTATGTAATTAAAGATTGATAATCATTCTGTATGAAAAACATTGAATAAGTTTGCATTGTGAGACTCAAATATAAAAGCAACTTTCTTCTGTTAATTTACAGTCCTAAAGGAAACAAACCATACATATCGAATTTGATTATACAGTTGTTATCCTTATAGTTATGAAAGCTGTATCTCACAGGGAATTTTCTGTAATTACCTGTTTTAAATCTTTGGGCCTTGATTTAACTACTTGTTTTAATTCGTAAGGCTGTATCTTTATACCACCAGAAGAAACTCACTATTTCTGCAATGAAGAGATGCATATTTTCCGTGACTCCTAGAGTTCTTCCTGCTTTGAGTTGCCTTTGTTTCAGACTGAGAACTGCCCAACTTCTTGAAGATAACAAGTTATTACATGCACCCTATCTTTCTTTGGCACTTAATTTCTTTTATTTGTTTTTATAAATGGTTCAACTTGTTAGTTGGTGTTCAAGTCCTAAGTCACATCATTTTCCATGTAGGCTTCACTTGCCACCTTTGGACTTAGGCACTTCTTGCTCTAAGAAGATAGTCATTTAAATGAAGTTTAATGTACTTTGTAATGTTTATATAGAAAAGAATGCCCCTTTAAATACCTAATATTACACATTTCTCATCTTATGCCTAAGATTTCTAATTACTAAATTTACTGAAATTCACTTAATCTTAGGTCTTCCAATAACCAAAGTGTTTTCAATTCATGGTATAGTAACCATTCCTGGATACCAATGGTATGCATCCTTTTGTGGAACATTACAACTTTGCTCAAATCATGGTCAAGCGAACAATTCTTTGATTTCAGAAACTACTTTTTTAAGAAATCAAAAGTAAACTGGAATTTAGTTGTCAGTTGATATAAATCCTCACTCCTCTCTGAATAGTGTATTTCCATAAGTTTTCCCCTTGTGGGACATGTGCAGCACAAATTTGATTAAATATATGGTTATTAATACCCTCTTGTGAATGTAACCTGAATTCTAAATACTCTCTGTAATGTATTGATAAATACACAGCTGCAGACAATGGAAATATCAGTTAGCCTAAATATAAGCTAGAGAGTGACTGCAGACTTATTAAACCTGAAAGATAGTCATCAACCATTTGTGAGCATTACAATGAGTTTCCTTTCTAATGGTTTGAGTGCAAAGACATTTCCAAAGTTGTTCCTTAATAATATGGCCAATAAGTGTAAAAAGAGGCATCTCTGAGGATGAGAAAAGGATCATATGGAAGCATTAGGACAGCTCTGAAGCTGGAAATCTCAAGCTTGAATGCTCAAGCCATTAAAGGTACCATAAGAAAAGGAGGTTGGTTTCAATCAATAAGGCTGGAGGGTGAAATAGGGTGGCATTAATACATTTCAACAAAGTACATCTGTAGCATTGGAACCAGAACTCACGCAGAAATTGGCACTACAACTGACTTTCCAGATAGTACCATTAGAGGAAGGTTCACATAAACAGTAAGTTCAAGAGGCATACAAAAATTCTCATTAATTTGAACCATGTTCACGGTGGTCGCTAGGTCAAATCTGGTTTATAATGCTCCTATGACTGAATGGGGCCAAACAGCAGTGCCAGAGAACTGGTCATTATCCATACCAGGACGTCGCCAGGAAAGATCAGAAGATACTTTCTTCTGGCTAGGTATGGTGATAGGATTAGCTAATGCTTTTAAACATGTTTCCCAACTGGGAGCTTGATGAGCCTATATTAGTCATTTTTCTGTTGCTGTGATAGAAATACTGACCCACGGAATTCATAGAAAGAAGAATTTATTTGAGCTTACGATTCTAGGGGAATTATAGTCCATTTTGGAGGGAAGGCATGTTGGCAGGGGTGACTGGAGAAGACGAGCAGAAGCTAAGTTCTACATCTTCCATCAGGCAAAGGAAAGAAAAAAGTAGCTGGAGATCTGGCAAGGCTTAAGAACTCTCTAAGCCCACCCCAGTGCCTTGCTTCCTACAGGATAGCCACACCTTCTAAAACCTCCCAAAACAGCGCCACCATGTGGGGACAAAATGTCCAAATACTTGGAGCCAATGGGGGACATTTTCATTCAAACCATCACAGAGCCTGAGGTGCAGGACCCTCCAAGCAATCAGATTAATAGGAGGGTGACCATGGGGGTATGTGCAAAGGGAAAGCTCAAGTGCTAGATGAGTTGCAGGTGACTGGAGAGTTGCATGCAATTTTGCTCGATATTAAAACCATAAGTCCTATGTATCACATGAGTAAGGAGGTACAAACTGCAAGTTAAGAAAGAGTACCTGACAACCAAGATGGAATCCCTAAACAAATTGACAGAGTAGGGGCCAGGCCTGTATAATTACTGATCTCAATGGAATGTGACACCCCATGTTCAGCGCCAGGGTCACCAAACAGGGCAGTATCATTAACAAACACAGTAATATGTGGTTCATCCCATGTTACAGGGTGAGCTAAAGGAGGTTCCACAAAAGACCCAATAGTCCTCCCTTCACTAGGAGTAGATGGAATAGCCAAGAAATGCCACAAAGAGGGTAGCTGGAGTAACCCTCCTCCCCTGCCTAAGAAGTTCCTTGGTCCCCTGGCAGAAAGAGATTTTATCTATCCGCAAGTTGGAATGCTCGCCCCCCTGGTGCTATGGGCCAGGATCTGATTCCTCTTCAGCTTCTTCTTGATATACAGCTGCTGCATCTTCACAGTCAGGTTCTCCTGTGGGCACCTTGGATCGTTGCATTGTTGGACAAAGCATTCAGGCAGCCATCGGAGGTCACTAGCATCCTGTGGAAAGACACAAGAATAACCCTGGCCCATAACAACAAAGAGCAGGAGGATTTTTCCTATCAACGAATCCTTCCAGGAAGTCCATCCACAAGGAAAGTCTGACATCTCCCCACCCCCCATGCCTTTCAGCAGCAGAGAGACCATGTGCATCAGTCATTAAAAGAATTAGAATAAAGAGAGAATGACTTAATAAATTGTGTGGGCTGTATAGATCATACACACCGTGTTCTTCCTTTTTTATTTTTCAGTTTTATCTTTTACATGGGTACTTTTAACAATTCCCTGTCTTGGGGATTATATGGAATTTCTGATTCATGACAAATCTGAAAAGTGGTGCAAAATATTTCAAATGTTATTAAGGTAAGCAGGTGCATTATATGTTTTAAATTTTGAGGCACAACTAGTATGGAGAAAGCATGGTGAGAATGTTGAATACAATGTTTAGTTGGCTCTTCAGTCCTAGCTGTAGCAATTAAAATTTCAGAGTATATGTCAATAATAACATGAAAATATTTTAGCCATCCAAAATTGGGAATATAAGTGACATCCATTTACCAAAATTCTCCTGGCCCAAAGGGTTGACTTTTGTGAATGGGACAGGGAGAAGTTGTTGATAATTACCATAAGAGTGAACTATTTGATGGGCTTGTTCATCAGTAATGTGAACTTGGTGTTGAGTGCCATAGCACACCGATGATGAATAGCATGTGAGTCAATGACTTGTTGTATAAGTAGGTGCATCAAGAGGATGGGTTAGGTGGTCCACCAAGTCATTGCCCCCAGAGAAAAGGTCAGGGAGGGCCACTATGAGTGATATGCTCAATGAGCAATGGATGAGACCATTGGTGGAGCATTTGCTGTATAGTAACAAATAAATGATAGAGGTCTTCTTGCTTGGTCCATTTTATCAAGTCTCTGGGGCGATGTCTACAACATGAACTACATGATGACTCTCAGCATTGTTATTACAAGCTTCAGGGTTAAGGAGCAAGACCTTGTAGGCTGCATAAAGCTCAAATGGTTGATCATATTTGGCAAGGTAAGGAAAAACAAACTTTTCCACAACCTTTATGACAGCTAGACCTTTATTACTGAACTAGAACCATGTACAATGAACACATTAGGTGCCCTGGAAAGGCCATAGAAACATCTATACCTCATATAATATAAGCATGCTAGTGGGCAAATTGTAAGAGTTTGTTAGCAGGATAACCTGTAGAAAATTGGTCTGTAAATCATGCCACCACAATTTTCCAAGGAATAGAGTGTTCTCAGAACTGAAAAAGATTTTAATTAGAGTAAGGTTGAATAATAACAGCAGGGTCATATCCCCAAATATGTGAGCATTGGACCCTACCTGGAGTTATTACTTGACAAATTAATTCTAAATATGGGATGATAACCATTTTGCCTGTGGAGAAGGAAAATCCATTCCAGAGTTCCTTGATCCTGCCATAAAACACCTGTGGGGTACTTCTTAGTAAGAAGGAGTGTGAGAGAAATGGGTATATGGAGGTCAAATCGAGGGAGCTGTGCTTTATTAATAGCTTTTTCACTAATGACAGGATGTGGGGAGCTTCAGAAGTTAATTTTCAGGGTAAAGGTGGATCAGTATTCTCTTGTAAAACTTGAGATGCTGAAGTTAATAAATGGTTAGATTTAGGGAGGGACTTAACCAAGTGATATATTCTTGGAAGTCATTAAGCATGAGCAAGACATCCTTTCATAATGGTAGCCACTCTGGATGAACGGTATGATTTTTTACAGTGTGTCCTACATAAGAAAAAAAAAAGAGTGCTTTGTTGAATCTCTTCTGGAACTATGATGAGACCAGCCTTTTTCAGGATATCCTGTAAACATAAATAATTGTCAGGTAAGGTAAGTAAGAATTCAGAAACAAGCAAAAGATCATCCATATAGTGTATAGATCTTCCATAAAGAAAAGTGTTGCATAAGGGTCAGGGGGGCAAGAATAGCAGAAAAATATCTTTGACATAAAGAACTATTATCTGTTCCTTGGGGCAGGATTTTCCATTGGAAGTGAGACTGAAAATTTTAAAGAAGGAAGAGTAAATGCAAAACATGGAGGGTCCTGTGGATGCAGTGGAAGAGTAAAGGATTCATCCTTACGGTTGAAAATTATAAGATATGAGTTAAGAGTAATAGCAGTTGGAGTAGGTAGGCCAAGTTGTAAAGGACCCATTAGTTCTGTTGATTAACAGCACTAAGATCCAGTCACAATTGCCATTTTCCTGTGATTTTTTTTTTGTCTTTATTACCAAAGTAGGGGTATTCCAAGGGCTTGTGGAAGAATCTATTCTTGCCTGTAATTGTTCTTGAACTAACTCATGAGAAGAAACTAACTTCTCAGGTAAGGCCAACTGATCCCCCCAGACTTGTTCAGAACTAACAGATAGAATAGCATCTGCACGTTTGGGAGGAAAAAATGGAGGAAAAATGATCATTGGCCCATAGAAAAATCCAGCTCTTTCTGTGATCAGGAAAGGACTTAAAGAGTTTCAAGAATTCCATGCTGTTTACTGAGACCCTTTCTGGAGTTGAGAAATTGGAAGCTCCCTTGGTCATGGTCGCTATTGTTTTTTTGGGTCACAGCTGGCCACCTGGGAAGTGCCCCAGCAGAAGTTATCCAAAGGTACTAAACTTTAATCTACATTCATTAGTCCAATCGTTGCCTCTTTTGCATCTTGGGCATAAGTCAGGTGTTTTTAATTGTAAGAGGCCTGTTAGGGGGATTAGGGAAGTCTCAGACAAATTGACAAACATCCATTTGTTTTGTCCTTTAGCATTCCTCAGATCTTTTTCTTTCAGATGATTGTTGCAGCCCTGAACATTGTTGTGGAGTCATTCCTTTGAATGCTAGAGCAGCAGCTCTAGCCATTCCCTGCATATAGGAAGGGCCAATATCAGCACATAATCTGGTATACTCAGACAAGGTCCCCTTCTTTTTAAAGGTGTATGGCACACTTGATTAACATTTTCATAGGCTAGCTGCTTCACCAATAGTGTCCGTGTTTCTCCATCTACTGTAACTCTGCTAACAGCAAAATAAGTGGGAGACGAAAGAAATTTAGAGTTCTTCAGTCTTTTGACCGGTAGATGGCAGCCACTGCCAGGCTTGAAGAGCAATAACATTAATCTGTTGATAAACATGGGGGAGGCAATTTAATTGGTCATTATCTCCACTATGAGGTCCATCTCCAGTTAATACACCAGCGGTAGTGACTCCAGTTGTCTCAATTGTGTTCTGCCTGCTCCATTCCTCTTCAACCTATTCATTTTTCCTTAGCAAAAAGCCTCCTCTAAGAGATAAGCTTGGGCAATTCAATGCCAGTCAGAGGGAAGCAAAGCATCAGCAGTGAATAAGTCTAACAGAGTAATAGTAAAAGCTGGTGCCATGGGTCCATACTGAGCTACGGCCTGTTTTAATCATTTTACAATTTTTAGAAAAACAGGTTGATAAACTCTTTGCTGCTGCCCTTGGGCATCTGTTGAATGACAGGGAAACAAGAAAAATCTGAAATATTCTCCCCCTTCTCCTCAGCCTTTAGCAGTGCTTCCTGCAAAGGCCAAAGAGTAGAATTCATTCGAAGATCCTTAAAGGGGCTACTACATGTAAAGAAATGAATATGCTTTTCATTATTCACTGAGGCTCAGTAATAGTGCTGCAAAAGGCAAAAGGTCCTTATTTTTAACTGTGCCATCAAAACGAAGAAGTCGTTGTCCTGCTCAGAACACACACTAAGTGAAATCAGCTCTAAAAAGCCCATGAGGATCTAGAGAGATGTCTCAGTGGTGGAGTGCTGTCTGCTCACGAAGAGGACCCAAGTTCCATTCCCAGAACCCACATGGTTAGTAACTGTCCATAACTCCAGTTCCAATGTATCTGATACCCTCTTCTGAGCTCTGGAGTCATTGCACAACATAGAAACACTTGCCTACATACAAGTAATACATTCATATGCATAAAATATATCTATATAAATAACAAATAAATGCACAGCAAGTGAAAGCAATATGAAAGAGTCTTCTTTTATTGAATTTTATATACTTTTCTGGGGAAATTGGGGTCTGAATATCTTTATGTTCAGGGGCCGCGATGTTATGAAGTCCAGGACTACTGGGAAAAGACCACTAGACTCAATTCAGATTCACATTTAAAAAAAAAAACTTTATTCAAGCTTGCTTGGACTGCACTCTCCAAGCCATGTTAGAGATATTCAGTGGGGAGGGGAAGTGAAAGGGACCTTTTAAAAGCTAAAAATCACAAGGTGATGTTGACAGGGTGGTCATTGAATAAATATCAGCGGGACCTGAAATAGCAAAATAAGCAAGTTACAGAAGCCAAAATCAGTTGTTAGTAATATCATAACAATTCTTGTTTTCTATGTGTCTAGAGAGCAGATGGCTGCAGCTGCATACTTCTGGGAAAAGGGGAAGGGGTCAGGGTTTCTTGGAAACAATTATTCAGACTTGAGCTACAAATATACCATGGCTAAGCTTCTAGATGGTGAGTTTGTACAAATGAGTCAGCTTGGTCAGTACAGTAGTTTTTGAAATACTGACATGCATTGAGCCAGACAACTTCATATTGTTGATCAAGGCAATCACAAATGAGATTCCACAAATCAAAGGTATCAGTCAGAATACCTTGTGGTCCCATGCCCCATATTCATCTTTGAATTTCTTACTTTCTCAAAAATTCCTACGTTAACAATTCCTACTCCAGAAAGTCAAGGACAGATCGCATGTACATGAGCTAAATATTGTTCTTAACATTAAACTGCAGCATTGCAAGAGTGAGCACGAAGCATAGAGTGGAGCATTTGAAGAAAGAGCCTGCCCCTTAGAGTCTTTTCATCCCATTTATTTTACTCCTGACTATTCCATCAGCTCTCCATGGACTCCTTACCTGACAGCATTGTACTCTTGTATTCAAAAACCATTGAAACTTTCACTTTCCAGTACTTAGGTCACTGTTCTGGTACCAGGTGCTGAAATCCAGCTTCAGGATCCCTAAAACCTAAATGGTACTGTAAAGGGATAAAGGAACAAAAGATACAGACGCAGAAACAGGTGGTATAAGGAGGACCTGTAGGTTGATGATCATGCATGCAGTTTATTGTAGAATTATAATACTTTTATACCTAGTTTCAAAGAAGGAAATCTTACTGTAGAACTTCAACACAGAACAGCAAGTTCCCTTGAGCCTTGCAGCTTGAATAATCACCATTTCACTAATCATATATATTTGCATCAGCAGCACTCCAGCAGAACCTCTAAGAGAAAGATGCACACTTCTGTACATGTTTCATTAATCACATGTACTTGCATCAGCAATACCCAAGCAGAACTTCAAGAAAAACACATGTATCTAGACAGATGACAAGGGACTGACTTGTACAGGTTCACACAGGGTCAGCTAGAACAGGCTTTGCCATATCCTGTTGGCTGTTCTCCCAGGGCCAAACTGCCTGCCTCTGGCAACTCTGAGTAAAGCTTCCAACAGCATTGGACACTTTTTACTGGACTATTTTGGCAAGGATTGGGGGGAAGTCTACCCCCAAATCACCAGTTTATCCAAAACTTTGCAACTATGCATGTTCTTCAGGGATCCAAGGACTATCACTAGACATACCTTGACCATTAAGGGAAGCCTTTCATACACACACCCCTTTCAACCCTCTGGCTCCAGGAACTCCTGAGCTTTAAATTTGGCTTTTCTTATTCAATCCATCCCTAACAGCTAGAAAAACCTTCTAAAACTTGAGGGCTTTGTGGGCATGAACACTTCTCAGCTCTTAGAAGTGGTCCAGAAGATGTTTAACAACCGGGTTGTAGAAAGCAAAATTTAACTACTGAAACCAACTGAGCCACCCGCTGACAATCCAAAATCATGGTCTCAGAACCTTCCAATTAGTCTAGTCTGGACCATGGGTTGGACTGGCTGGAAAGAAAAGGAAACCCCTGAAAGAAAAACCTGGGAGCACAGGGGTAGAGGAGGGGCTGCTAGCAAAAGCCCAATGCTCTTACTGCAAAGAGAGGGGATATTGGGAAAATGATTGCCCCAAATGCCCTAAGAAGGCACTGGCCCTTCCTGGAGCTGGGAGGCCTGGGGATGAGGCACACTGAAGGGTCAGGGCCCCATGTTATATATATGACAGCATTGGTAGGATGCCATCCCATAAAATTCCCAGTTAACACAGGCTCAGAATTTTCTATTTAAAAAACCCCATTGTGCCACACTCTAAAGGAAAATCCTTACCTAGGCAGCAAGTGGGGTGGTCAGAAACTACAACCTCATGCTTGAACACACAGTTTCCTTGGGAAACAAACAAGTGACTCACTCCTTTTTGATGGTCCCAAACTGCTCCTCTCCTCTTTTGGGCCATGACTTTTCCCACAAACTAGGTGCTACTATCAATTTCTCACCTCAGAAACATATCACTTCCTCACCCACATACAGACTTTGCTTAACCATTCCCTGGTCTGAAGAATATCTTCTCTTTTCTGACAGCCCAGACACTGAGAATCTCCTTAGAAGCCTACAGTTGTGGTTTCCCTAGGCATGGGGAGAAACAAATCCTCCTGGTTTGGTGACCCATCATCTACTATCTGTGGTAAGTCTTCTGGTCATGGTCATGCAGATCCAGGATGGACAATATCCTATGAGCTAAAAGACAAGGATGGCAATTCTTCCACATATTAAACAGTTGTTGGAACCAAATATCCTCACTCCATGTCAGTCTTCGGGAAACAACCCTTCGTTGCCTGCCAAGGACTTCAGATTACCACCCAGTCCCAAGATCTTTGAGAGGACAATAAACAGACGGAGACTATTCACCCCACCATCCCAAATCCTTACACTGCTCAGTCTCCTCCTGTGAAGGCATCAAATTACACTGTCTTAGATTTGAAGAATGCATTCTTCTCCATCCTTTTGTCACGTGTTAGTCAGCCTATCTTTCCCTTCAAATGGAATGATCTAGTTTCCAGAAAGACCAGTCAGTTGGCCTGGACCTAGTCACTTCAGGGTTTCAAAAACTCCCAACTTTATTTGAGGATACATTTCAAAAGGACTTGGTGAGCTTCCGAGCTTCTCATCCTGACCCGAACCTACTAGAGCATATGGAGTCTCTCAGTAGCCACCACTGACTCAGCTATTTGCCTGAGAGATACTTGAGACCTGCTCCAGTTACTTCAGAATCTGGGGAACCAAGTCTGCAAAGAAAACTCAACTCTGTCAAACCGAGTTTCTTACCTGGGATACACACTTTCTCAGGGGAAGAGGACCCTTACTGAGGCCTAAATGGAGACCATTCTTCAGATCCTTATGCCCCAGACTAAAAAGCAGACTGCAGTGGGGATAATGCTCATTTTGTATCCTGGGTTTTGCTGAAAGAGCAAGGACCCTCTATTCTGCTAGGACTTGGTGCCAGGCTTTTAAATGAACAAAGTCAGAGGAATGAGCACTCCAAGACCTAATTTAAGCCCTAAACCAAGCCCCAGTCTGGATTTGGCTGATATCTGAAAACCATTTCAATTTTTCATCCATGAGGCCAGGGGAATTGCCAAAGGAGTGCTTACTTAAACTTTGGCACCCTGGCAAAGGACTGTATGGTTACTTATCCAAACACCTAGATCTTGTGACTTCAGGATATCTATCCTACCTATGTGCCATAACAGATACCATCATGCTGTTAAAAGAGGCTAACAAGCTCACCTTGGGCCAGGCCTTAACCCTTATAGTCCCATGCTATAGAAACTCTCCTTTGCGTACTGAATGGTCAATAGATGTCAAATTCCCTTATCACTCAGTACCAGAGTCGATTCCTTGATCTGCCTCATCTTACATTCTCAGCTATCCAAAGCCTGAACCCAGCAACACTGATGCCTAACAATGACCGAGAGGTATCCCTGCATTACTTCGAGAATTTGCTTACTACCACCAAGGCCAGTTGCCCAGACCTCCAGGACACACCCCTGAATAAGGCAGATGTTGACTTGTTCAAAGTCAGAAGCAGTTTTTTGACTGAGGGGAACCTGAAAACCTGGAGCTGTAGTGACTATCCAACACGACATCATTTGGGACCAAGCTTTGACCAGGGAACTTCTGCACAGAAACCTGAACTGGTTGTCCTTACTCAGGCTTTGATCTGGGGAACGGATAATTGGGTAACATTTCTACTGACAGTATATGCACTCTGTTGATGTTCACACAAATGCCATGATTTATAAGAAAGAGAACTCAACTGCTCAGGGAAAGACCATCAAGAACCTGCTATACGTATCACACTCTGTTGTATAAGGAAACTTTACTTCTGAGAGTCGAAGGATGCATTAGTTTTCTCTCTGCTCATTATTCCACTATGTTCCATGAGCCTCAGTTGTAGAGGTTCAACTGTAGATGTGTTACCTAGAACTGGACATCTCCCAGACGTATGTTCCCTGTGTCTAAGCAGTTGTGCAGTTCTGTTGTAGTCTCCATCTGTTGCAAAAAGATGCTTCTTTGATGACGGTTGTATGGTATGCTTGACTTTAATATAAGGATTAATATTTAGCATACGATAAGAAGTTTCATTTGTCTTGAGACATGAAAGACATAAGGTTTTTTCTAAGATCTATATCCTTTCGTTCAGGAACACAGGTCCCATGTCAACTCAAATAAACAAGGGCCCAAAGGGGAGGAGAGAAATAGGTGGTGGACTGGCACTAGACTGAGAACTATTTGAGAGTCATTGTTGCTAGGTGAGGGAAGATTATGACTTACATATGGTCACTAGATAGGATGAATGGACTCCAGTGGATGCATTTGCACTGAAAGACATTTGGGTACAAATGCCTGAACGAATAGGTCTTAACATGTATGGCAAAACACATGAGGTCCAGTGGGGAAATGGGAGAGGCATAGATGGGGAAGCAGGCCTAAATTTGATTAAGGATTGTTGTGTGAAATTACAAAAGCTCAATTAAGAAAAGAATAAAGAAGAGATCCTGGCCTTCCTCAAGGCCATCTGGCTCCCCATGAAAGTAGCAGTCATGCACTGTATAGGCAGTCAGAAAATTGACACTCCTTAGGCAGAGGGAAATCGCCTGGCAGATCCAGCAGCAAGACACTCCCTCTGGAGCCACTCATCATCCTGCCTGCCACTTTTCCTCCCACTGCACGTCCTCCTCAGCCACACTGCACTCAAAATGAGGAGGAAAGTTGCTGTTCTCAGGGATCCCAAAAGGATTCCACCAGCTGGTGGACTCTACATAACTCCAGGATCATTATCTCTACTGTTCTTGGACACCTCCTTGTGAATCAGCTACACCAAAAAACCCACCTGGGTGCCACCAAACTGACTGAACTACTTTATCCTAGATATTGAATTCAGGATTTGACACTTGGCCTCCCAGGCAGCCTCTTGTTGTCTCTCCTGCATCCAAAACAACCCTAAACAAGGAACAAAAATGTACTAGTCATCTGCCTTAGATGATTAAGTCCCAGAAAAAAATGGGAAATAGACTTCACTGAAATTAAGCCCCCACATGCAGGGTAGAGATATCTGCTGGTATTTGTGGACAGTTTGTCTGGTTGCATGGAAGCTTTTGCTACTACAAAGGAAATAGCCCTGATAGTGGTCAAGAGCCTCCTGCACAAGGTATTTCCTAGGTTTTGGTTTCCCTTGCCAATCTGCTGAGATAATGGACATTTCTTTATCTTGCCCATAGCCCAATTAGTTAGTAAGGCATTAACTATAACCTGGAAGCTGCACTTTGCCTACCAGCCACAGAGTTTTGAATGGGTTTAATGAATGAAGAGGACTATTAAGTCCACATTCTCAAAGACAGTCTTAAAGACTGGCGAACACTGGCCCAGACTCCTACCATTGGTCCTCCTTTGGGGTAGATGCACCCCCTACAAGGCAGGTTTTACCCCCTATGAGATTATGTTCAGAAGGCTGACTCCCCTGTTACCCAGACTGAAAGACCCTATTCTAGAGGAGGAAATTACAAGCTAGTCCCTCTCAAAGTATCTCCAGTCTCTCTAGCAGATCCAAACTGCAGTCCATTCCAACATTTGAGGCATCCTCATAGTCCACTCCTCAATGCTCTGCCACCTGTTCTATCCTGGAGACCTGATGTCTGTCAAAAAGTTTCAAATGACTGACTCTCATGTGGAAAAGACCTTACTCTGTCTTCTTCACCACACTGACTGCTCTCAAGGTCAACAGAATCCCTACTTGGATCCAGCATTCCCATGTCAAGTCAGCCCTGGAACAGAATCAAGGATGGACCGTTAGTTCCAGACTAAATCCCCTAAAGCTAAGACTCTCCCAACAGTAGGACTGCTTCTTTTTAGTTGCCTTATGCCCCTCTGTTATGCCCTACCTCCAATCTAACGCTTTTACCCTTGCATCCTTCACCACCGGTGAGGTCTTTTCCAGTCTTTACTGGATCTACACCTTCCTCATTTTGGGTCTAATTGCTACCCTTGTATCATCAACTGGCTACTACATCCAACAATGGATAGCTTCTATTAAACTAATGGAGCTGAGAATCCTCTATTATCTGAACATCATGAGTCAATGTTTTGACTCTTACCTAAGACTAGTGGGGAATGAACTAACTGGAATCACCCCTTCCCCTACTTTGCCTAACTAGTTACACTCTGTGATTGATTGTACCCTGTGCTGTAATGTGATCACTCCTCTCCCCTCCCTGATTACAGTTAACTACTAAATCACTCCCTTCCCTTGGTTTCCACAGTGAGGCAAGGAGAATGATTAGGATGTCAACATTTCAATAATTCTGAGAAAACATTCTCAAATTGAAGTATTGAAAACTCCTTTGTTCACTCACCTGCTCTTGCTTTGATGAGTTTTTGCTGAGTTGGACTTGGCATGATATAACTGCAGTTGTAAATTTTATAAACCATAGTCTGCTTCTCCTTGGGTCAACAGTTCTCTTGGGCACAAGCTCCATCTCTGACTGCTGGCTTGCTAGCTGTCTAAGAAAGGACACTTGATTTGACCAACAAAAAAAAACCAAAAAAAATTGTGTGGCTTTTCTCACTAAGTATTATAGAGAACCACTCTTTAATAGGAAAAGAAAGAAAGAAAGCAGCTGCTTAGACTCCATGCCACATTCAACACACCTGTATAAATTATCTATCCCCATCAAATAAATAAGTAATAGAGTTTTGTTGGGGAGGGGTCCTTTCATGATTGCCAAGATCATTAGGAGTGGAGGGAAACCACATCCCATAGAAAGTTCTTAGACTCACTTGAAAGCTTCAGAACAATTTAATTAGAATTTAAATAAAAATCCTCAATAGAGAAGCTAGAAATTTTGGCAGATGCCTTCAGTAGTAGAAAAAAAGGGGAGAAGGAAAAAAAAAAACAAAGTCATGCAGGTTTAGGACCTTCATGGTAGTCAGACACATTGTGGGTTAGAAACTACATGGTGGGGAAAAGGAGGCTTAGAGGAAAAGTAGAGAAACACTAGGTGTTGAGAACTGAACCTTTGACATTTGGTTCTTAGCCCTAGCCTTTAACAACTGTATCATCTCTCCAGTCCCTGCATATGTCCCCCATAGACTTCACCCATGTGGAGTCTTGGTTTACCGAATTTAATCTCTGATGCGCCAGGACCCCTGCCCCCTTGACATTCTGGATATTTTCCCAAGTAGCCAATGGAGTCCTTCTTATCATCACCTGCCCCTTTGAAGAAGAGAATGCCCGTGGGCCAGACAGAGGAGTTAATTTCCCACATCTGGGGAATTTCTTTCTTTCTTTGTCATTCCACATTAATATTTTTTAATTTTTAATTTTTTTATTAGTGCTCAGTTTGTTCTAATTATTCCCCATTCTGGGCCTCTAGAAACTCAATCCCCAACCTTAAGGAGATTTTTTATGTCTAAGTTAAGAATCTTTTATAAGCTCAATCCCTCTTTGCAACAGAGGATATTTCGTGCATCCACGTCTGTGGCCTTGCCTATCTCTTATAAATTCCCTTGAAGGCACTACATATCAGAGCTCCACCAGGCCTGGAGTGCTCTGACCATGAAAGCAGTACTTTGTTATCCCCATGACATTTCTTATCTTGGTCTATGCACAGAGTTTCTTGGTTGCCATGATGTTTTTGTTTGTTTGTTTTTGGACACTTCCTTACATTGCTGAAAGACTTTCCTGTCTTGGGATCATTACCCTTCCAGAAAGTTCTAAATGCCTAAGCCTTGAAGCAACAAAAATGAGGCAGTGTGATGTGTCTCCAAGAAAGGTTCTTGACTTCTTTCTAAATGGAATTTGAATCCAAGACAAGACTCCAAAGATTCTAACAAGACTCTTTTATTAGAAATATAACTCAAGGTTCAAGGAACCCACCAATATCACAAAAAGAACATGCAAACAAAGTGAAAGCATCTTGGCAAGGCAGATTTTACTTTTGTAAAAGGGTAACTTGCATGGTCAGTAAGATCCAGCAAGTACACAAAGGACCCAGAAGCTTTGGAGGCTTTTATCACTAACAAGAAACTGATTTGCCCCATTGGCTGGGATGCGACCTCACAGTCTTTCCCAGGTGGATAGTTTAAAAGAATCGGTATGAAAAGAGAAGAGCTTCACTACTCCAGGCCACCAGGTTTAGAAATACATCAGTGCCTTTTCTTAAACAAAAGTCTTACTGAGTGTGGTGCAATTAAAACATTATAATTCTTTACCATAAATCAAGTTTATGTTTCAAGTTTTACAGACTTTGAAAGAAATGACTAATATCTAATATTGTTTATATTATGTGGCTTGAAGATCAGTCTTCAGATTTCTGCTCCAGCTGCCTCCTGCCATGTCTCACTTACCTTTGTTGATGCAAAAGCATAGCTCTCACCTCAAAGGGTATATGAGATAGTTTATTCTGAAGCCAAATATGAGTGACCATGGCCCAGGAACACAGAATCAGGTTACCCCAAATTCCGTGTTCCAGCATGGTAACAGTTACATTACATTATTATGGTAACAAAACAAAGTCATAAATCAAGACACTTTTCAAATGCATTGGTGAATACAGTCAATATGCAGGTCATAGCAAAGCAGGGGAAGGAGAATTCTACTAAAGGTCTCAGATGCTATCTAATGATATTCTTAGCTTTTTGATGCATGGTGAGACCTGGTGATCTGCTAGGTAAATACATTTTATTAGACACAAGAATGTTAATTCAGAAACTGAGGAAGGCAAGTTGTGGTTATGTATGGGGTTAAAGATATCCCTTGATGATTTGTGAAGAGGCTCTGGGTTTGCAATGTTCCAGACCCTCCACAATCTCCAGAGTGCTAATCAGTTGGTCAGCCTTTGGGGCAATTGAGTCCAAGATGCAGGAGTTCTTTCTGGGAACTTTCTTTCACAGTTAACCTTTTGGCCAAGCATCACATTTTGTGCATGCAGGAGTACGTATTATTTATTCCCAAGTTGTCATTAGGAAGGCTCATTCCTAGAATCTGATGTAGGTGAGGCACAGTTGTAGGCAAGATAGCAGTCTTCAGGAGAGAAGAATAGCTAGCTCGTAGAGCCAATAAGAAAGAAATTCCTGGATCATATCAAAATATTTGAACAAATCTATTGTTTTCTAATGTTTGTTTTTTCTTTGGTTAAGTTACATCTTATAGCTATAGCCTCATGGAATGGCTAGCTCTAACTGTAGTAGTTCTTATCTGTGGATAATGACTTCATCTGTTTTATTATATTGGCATCATACAGGATTTAGTTTGAAAAAATGAAACATTATAGAAGAAATTACACAAAATACAGTATTCTTTAAACTTTCTTTTAACAAGAATGTCTTTATTTGCATAACAAATATTAATAACATTAATAGAAACAAGAAATCAAAGCTCTTAGATAACCAGAATTCTATAGGCCTTAAAGTCTAAACCAACTACTTTTTTTATTTTAATGATTAGAAATGGAAATAGGATGCTAGAAGGCATCATCATAGTTGTCTATTTCCTTAGCAAAATATATATTGCTTAATTATTTTTATCCCAGTTGATTGTACCATATCGGACAACTTAGAAGCTCATTTAACCAAAAAACATCTGTACTTAAACTATAAAATATCATGAATATGTTTTTAGTAGAGTGATGTCTTGTATAATTTGGATAAGAAGAATTAACCCAAATTTTGGGGTA
>NW_008343553.1:373253-373711 GCF_000622305.1 Nannospalax galili | reverse complement strand
GAAAACTAGTTGAGTAAGGTAAGAGTTCTGGGCAAGGATTTGTAACTTAATTTAAACCAAAATTAGTATTATTTTAACATTTAGGAATATTCTAGGTGAAGTATAAGATACTAGAAACCATTAAAAATAGTTATGTATAAAAATTTAAGGAAAAAAAAATTTGACAGATATGTTAAGTTACTTGGGGGTACTTGATTGTCAATTAATTGAAGATGAGTCCCACTCAGTATCTTTGAAATCCACAGGGATGAATTCTTAGATGAATCTGGCACATGAAACTCTCAAAGTTCATCTCCATGAATTCTGTAGTATGGGAATAGGTTAGAAGTATCTGGATACAGTCTTACTCTCCAGTTGAATGGAGTGTTTGATATGGGTCTTTTTATAATTAATGAAATCCTCTGAATTTCTTTATACTTCAAGGTAGATTCTGTGACTAATTTTGAATTTTAATAATC
>NW_008343553.1:363664-372855 GCF_000622305.1 Nannospalax galili | reverse complement strand
GTTAATTTTGCCTCAGGGTATCAAATTTTGAGCTTAAAATTTTAATAATCTTTATATTATAACCAATTTAATTATAATTCTACTTTCTTTAATTTTCTTATTTTTTCTGCAATATACTAATTTTTTTGCATTATTTTTGTCCATTTCTGTTTAGAATAATCTTTATTTTACTGTAAAAATCCAAATACATTTTAAAAAACAAAGAACAACAAAAAATACCTCATTTATAACCTTTTGTTCTCCATTTTCCTTACCTTGATTTTTGTTTTTGTATAAATATAATTTTAGAATACATATAAGTGGGATAATTTTAAATGAAAATCCAGGAGGCTATATTCAAATGATAGAAAACATATATATTGCTTCTTCAATCTCTAACAGTAATAAAGACAAGTAAAACATATTAATAGTCTTATTCTTTTCTCCACCACACTAATAATTTATTAAAGAGATGTCATGATAACAGGCACTTTTAAATTATTTTTCTTGAAAAAAAAATTCACTTTTCATTAGGGTTTGAGGCATCCATGATAAAATTTTGGCATTTGACTTTACTTATTTATTTATTGTCACATGTTTACAATTGTAGTAATTATATTAATCATTCAACAAATATTTAACTTTACTATGTTTTGAAAATTTAAAGCAGAGATGAACATTTATCTCAAATATATTATTATAAGGTAATTCACTAATATTATTTATAAACTTTAAGAAGTCTTAAACTTTAAGATGTCTTTGTAAACCTTGAAGAAGCTATTTTTAAATGACCAATTTTATTTTATTTTTTTATTTTCAAATTTGCATTTTTTAATTTTTTTTCCTTTTTTTAAAATTTAATAACCACATGATGAGAAAAAGCATTTCTTTACAACTTTAACATATTCAATAATAATTTCCAGAGCAAGCATATATCTCTTTCAAAAGTGGCTGTAAATTTTTGGGTTCACAGTTGTATTAATACTGTTATACAATATCAAACTCAGTATAAACCCTGTAAGACATAAAATTGAATGAATTTTTAACCTTTAAAGAGCTCCATTTTATTTTAAAAATGCTGGTTCCTACATTTTTAATGTTACTAATGCTTAGATGTTTGCACATGTGTCTCTCTCTAATCTCTATGTTTCTGATTATTACTAGTCACAGTCGGTCACTTTCTGAGCTCCTTGGCAACTGAGCATGGATATAAAGTCATCAGGTAGATTTCAGTGGTAATGTTTATCCCCTTTGCTAATTAACATGAAGTAAATTTTTATGCTTCCTCCTCAAATATGTCTTTTTTTTTTTATTTGTTGATTTTTTTTTTGTGTGTGTGTGTATAACATACAGAACATCCAAAACAGTCCTATTCATCTATATACCTACTTCCTGAATGGCATCCTCACATAGTCCCGCCCCCTCCCCACTGGAGCCCATATACTCTGTTATCCCTGTTACTGTCCACTGTGATGTCAGCACCCCCAGGCATTCCCCAGTACCTGTCCATCTGCTTAATCTAGACATCCTGTCTAGAGATCCTTGTGTTAGGAAGATCAGCTGTTCCTTATCTAACAACAATCAGTTGTCAATATTCCTTTAGATAAGATGGGGGTCTGCTGTTCATTTCCCCAGTTCTATACTGGGTTACTGTCTGAGAGTCTTTTGTGCTATCTTGGCCAATAACTCAAAGGAAATTCCTGTCTGGCATTGATTCTTGTTATATAGACTTTAGCTATACATATGGACTCTTAAAATTTTATATTAACCCTTTTAATCTTTGGTTATACTTTCTTTTTGGGTATTTAAGTCCCTACAGTTGGCCCAAATAAACCGATTTATTTTTAGTCTTTATCAACCTTGTCAAACTTGTTGGTTGGTTTTAAAGAGACAGTAGTTACCAAAAGCAAACAAACAAACAAAAAATGTCCTAAAATGCTTATACTTATAAATACATAACACACATACAAATATATCTAAAAACAAAAACAAGTGATCTTTCATAATCCTTGGAACAAAGAGCTTAGTATATTAGGAGATCACGTTTTAGAACCAGAATTGAGACAAGGATCAAAGAGATAAGAGCTTGACCAGACTTTAGCAAATCTTGTCTTAAAAATATTCTTTAAATATTTAACTTATAAGCTCATGTTAAGATCTATACTTTAAAAATCTAGAACCATTAGCCATGCCTACCTGTTTTGCCAAATTTGTCACTTTGATTTAATGTCTTCAGTTGGCATTCTGGACATGTGGCCAAACTTACTTAAGTCTGTTGGAGTTGGAACCTCTTCCCTTAAAATTTTGTTTTACTGTGAGCCAAAAGAAGTTGGGCTAATTTAACAACATCAGTTTACTTGAGTGTGTACTTATAAGATAATTTGATACCAAGTAAAATATGTGTATTTAAGCATATGTAGACAGTGTATTAACATGCATTCATGTATAGTTTTTTAGCAACCAGTATGATATAATTAATTTTAGCAGAGAATATATCTGCTCTAATTTTATTATGAAAAGGAAACTCAAGAAAAGATCTCTAGAAAACATATATATCTATGGTTTTAGATGTAGTTTAGCATAAGTAACATCTTACATTTAGCAGTTCTAAATTAGGAAATATTTTTGAGCTCTCTGCAACCCGTAGGCCCCTCACCGGCTTAAGTTGATCATGCCCTCTGCCTTGACTCCCCCAGGCTCTTTCACCCTCTCATCTCCCCTACCCATCTCTCCTCCTAGCCTGGGTCCTTTCCCATTCCTTGTCTTGGTGCCCCAGGCACTGGGGAAACCACCACTGCTTCCTGATCCTTTGTTTCCATACCAACCCTGTTCCTTCATGGGTCCCCAGGCACACTCTGGGCATGGCTCTCCCCTCACCCTCACTACCTCCCAATGCCTGCACTACCCACCAGCCTCTTTCCTAGACAGCAGGGCTAACCTTGCCTCTTCCTGATCCTTTGCATCCAGACCAACACAGCTCCTCAGTGCAGTCCCCAGGAGCACTTGTAGCTGCTTCCCTCCCCTATCTTCCTTTGCATCTCTTGGTGGCATGGCCACAAGCTGCCCTAGACCAGCATCTTTCCTGGGCCCGGCTTCCAGGCCATTCCAACTCCCAAATTCGTGAGGCCAAAATCTTTCCTGAAGGGATCTAGACATTAGGAGAAAGCCTGAGAGCATCTGATTCTCATCTGACTTGGGCCTCTGTGGGAACTCCTGAAGACAAAAGCAATCTGGCCACTCCAATATTAAATCAAAAGAGAGAACTGGAAGCTTAGGGGAACCAGCTTTTCATGCCCCAAAAGTAAACCACAAAGACACATAAAGTTCACAAAAAAAGCAGACCTAAACTTGAAGGCTTGAGTTTCACACAAGAATCAGAAACTACAAAAGAAATTCACATGTCAAAATCACAGAGAAAAAATAATAACATGAAGAACCAAAATAACATATCCCCACCAAATACCAATAGTCCTCTAGGGGAGTACAGTGAAAACCCCCTAGAGATAATGCAGCACATGGAACTCAAAGGAACAGTTATAAAAATGATAAAAGAATTCAGTGAATTTAAAGAACACACAAAGAAATCAAAGAACTGAAGGAAGACAGGGATAAACTTCTGAATGAATTCAGAAATGAGTTAGAAATGTTGAAGAATACTCAGGTTGAAATGAAGAAGAATTGAAACACTCCATAAGCCAATTAGAAAAGACAGGAGAAAGCCTCACCAATAGGATGAATGAAATGGAAAACAGAATATCAAGACTGGAATATAAAGTGGACAAGCTAGACCACTCACACAAAGATTATGAAAAATTTAAGAAAGCACAAGAATGGAATATGTAGGAATTGTGTGATACCATAAAAAGACCAAGCTTACAAATCATAGGCATGCAGGAAGGAGAATAATCCCAAGAAAATGGCATGGACCAGATCTTCAACAGAATCATAGAAGAAAATTTCCCAAATTTAAAGAAAGACATGCCCATAGAAATACAAGAAGCATATAGAACACCAGACAGGACCAGAAAAGAAAATCTCCATGGCACATTATAGTAAAAACACTAAATGTACAAAACAAAGAGACAGTACTAAAAGCTGCAAAAGAGAAACAATGTCACATATAAAAGAAAACCCATTAGGATTACAGCTGACTTTTCAGAGCAAACTATGAAAGCCAGAAGAGCCTGGACGAAAGTATTCCCAGTTTTAAATGATCACAGATGCAAACCCAGATTACTATAACTAGCCAAAATATCTATTATAGTCAAAAGGGAAAGAAAAATCTTCCATGACATAAATAGGCTGAAGGAATTCATGTCCACAAAACCAGCCCTTCAAAGTCTTCTGGAGAAAAAAAGAGCTGAAGAAAGGAATGACTATAACCAAGGGGTTGCCAAAAGAAATTCGATGAAGGTATAACTGTGGAAAGGTACACAAATGTAACAGATATACAAATGACAGGATTCAATACTCATCTTTCATTAATAACTTTAAATATTAATGGACTGAACTCCCCAGTCAAAAGACACAGACTAGGTGAATGAATTAAGAAACGAAACCAATCTTTTTGTTGTCTTCAAGATACTCATCTCACATTCAAGGATAGACAGTATCTTAAAGTAAAAGGATGGAAAAAAATATACCAAGAATATAGTACTAAGAAAAAAGCAGGCATAGGAATTCAGACTTCAAACTAAAACCAGTCAGAAGAGACAAAGAGGGCCACTTCATTCTGATCAAAGGAACAACAAATCAAGAAGATATCATAATCATGAACATATATGCACCAAACTCTGGTGCACCCCACTTCATAAAAATAATACTACAGGACTTTAAGACCCAGAATAATCCCAACTCATTAATAGCAGCAGACTTCAAACCCCACTGTCTCCATATGATAGGTCAACGGAGCAGAGAGTTAACAGAGAGACATATGAATTAAACAATACCACATACCAAATGGACTTAACAGATATTTACAGAGTATTCCACCCAAACACCAAAGGACATTATTTCTACTCAGCACCCCATGGAACCTTCTTCAAAATTGACCATATACTGGGGCACAAAACAAAACCCAACAAATACAAAAAGATTGATGTAATTCCATATGTTCTATCAGACCACAATCCAATAAAGCTTATAATCAACACCGGAAGAAGCTCTAATCACCACATGAACACATGGAGATTAAACAAAACACTCCTAAATGATGAATGGATCAAAAGATAAATTAAAAAAGAAATAAAAGTATTCCTGGAACTAAATGGAAAGAACAATACAACACAACAAAACTTCTGGGACATGCTGAAAGCAGTCCTTAGAGGGACTTACCTCTAAGTGCTTACCTCAAAAAATCAGAAAGATCACAAATAAATGACTTAACATTGTAAATCAAGACACTTGAAAAGGAACAGAAAACGAAACCCAAACCCAGCAGACAAGAAGAAATAACAAAAATCAGGGCAGAAATTAGTGAAATTGAAACACAGAAAGCAATACAAAGAATCAACATATCCAAGAGCTGGTTCTTTGAAAAGATAAGCAAGTTTGACAGACCACTAGCCCATTAACCAAAAGAAAGAAAGAGCACCTCGAAATTAAAAAAAAATCAGAGATTTTGAAAGGGGAAACATCACAACACACACCAGAAAGACACTGAACTTTATAAGGGCATACTTTAAAAACCTGTATGCTACTATTGAAAACCTGAAAGAAATGGACCAATATCTAAAGGCATGGGAACCACCAAGACTAAACTAAGAAGAGATTAACAGCTTAAATAGAATCATAACACAAAAAGCATTTGAAACAGTAATACAACCACCCCCACACACTAAAAAAAAGCCCAGGACCAGATGGATAGATGGATTTATAGCAGAATTCTCTCAGACAGTTAAAGAAGATCTACATCCAATACTACTTAATTTATTCAAAAAAATAGAAATGGAGGGAGAATTTCCAAATTCCTTCTACAAAGCCAGCATCACTCTAACACCAAATCCAGGTAATGATACAACCAAACAAGAAAACTATAGACCCATATCCTTAATGAACATGGATGCAAAAACTTTCAACAACATACTTTCAAACCACATACAGACACACATCAAAAAGATTTTCCACCATGATCAAGTCGGCTTTATCCCAGGGATGCAGGGATGGTTCAATATAAATAAGTCAATAATCATATATCATACAAATGGGCTCAAGACAAGAACCACATGCTCATCTAAATAGATGCAAAGAAGGTCTTTGATAAAATTCAACATGGGCATTTATGTTCAAAGTCCTAGAGGGAATTGGATTGGAGGGAACATAGTTCAACATAATGAAAGCAATATATAACAAACCCACAGCCTACATCATTCTAAGTGGAGAAAAACTGGAAGTATTCCCATTGAAATCAGGAACCAGACAAGGCTGTCCACTATCTGCACTTCTCTTTAACATAGTGCTTGAAACGCTTGCAAGAGCAATAAGACAAGAGCAGGAAATTTAAAGAGTAATAATTGGAAAAGAAGAGATCAAATTATCCCTTTTGCAAATAATATGATACAATATCTAGGAGATGCCAAAAATTCCACCAGAAACTCCTAGAAATTATTAACACGTTCAGTAAAGTGGCAAGTTACAAAATTAACCTACAAAAGTATATAGCCTTTCTATATACCAATAACAAGAAATCAGAGAAAGAACACATAGAAACACTCCCCTTTACAATAGCTTCAGAAAAAATAAAATATCTCAGAATACACCTGACCAGACATTAAAGAACTCTACAATGAAAATTTTAAAACTTCAAAGAAACAGATTGAGGAAAACATCAGAAGATGGAAGGACGTCCCATGCTCATGGATTGGAAGAATTAATATTGTGAAAATGACCATCCTACCAAAAGTCATCTATAGATTCAATGCAATTCCCCAAGACATTTTTCACAGAATTGGCAAAAAACATACTAAGATTCAAATGGAAGCACAAAAGACCTTGGATAGCCAAAAAAAATCCTGAGCACTAAGATAAACGTTGGAGGTATTACTATACCAGATTTTAAGCTGTATGACAGAGATATAGTCATAAAATCAACATGGTACTGGTACAAAAATAGACCCAAAAATCAATGGAACAAAGTTGAAGACCCAAATATGAGGAAATGCAATTTCGACCACCTGATATTTGACAAAGGAAACAAGAATATTCAGTGGAGGAAAGACAGCATGTTCAGCAAATGGTGTTGGAAAAACAGGATCTCCACATGTAGAAGAATGAAACTAAACCCCTATATTTCACCTTGCACAAAAGTAAATTCCAAATGGATCAAATACCTCAATGTAAAGCCTGAAAAACTGAAACTGTTAGAAGAAAACATTGGGAAAATCCTACATGATATAGATGTAGGAAAAGATTTTCTACACCAGACATCAATTGCTCAGGAATCAAGGGCAAGAATTAACAAATGGGACCTCATTAAACTAAAAAGCTTCTGTACATCAAACAAGGCAACCAGGGAAGCAAACAGAAAATCCACAGAATGGGAGAAAATCTTCACCAGAGACACATCTGACAGAGGTTTAATAACCAGAATATTAAACAAACTCAAAAAACAGAGATTCAAGACAAGAAGTAACCCCATTAAAAGATGGGCTAAGGAGCTGAACAGAGAGTTCTTAAAAGAAGTAAAGGGCTATGAAGCATCTTAAGAGATGTTTAACATCACTAATAATTAGGGAAATGAAAATTAAAACCACTTTAAGATTTCATCTTACCCCATTCAGACTGACTAAGATCAAGAAATGATACCAAATTTTGGAGAGGATGTGGGGAAAGGGGAACACTCATCCACTGCTGGTGGGGCTGCAAACTTGTTCAACCCTTATGGAAAGCTTTGTGGAGAACTATTAAAAAACTACAAATGAACCTACGATTTGACCCAGTTATCCCACTCCTTGGCATATACCCAAAGAACTCATCTTATTTCAGAGACACTTGTACATCCACATTTGTTACTTCTCTTTTCACAATAACTAAGAGATGGAAGCAACATAAGTGTCCCTCAAGTGATGAGTGGATAATGAAAATGTGGTTCATTTATATGATGGCGTTTTACTCAGCAATAAAGAAAGATGAAATCATGAAATTTGCAGGTAAATGGATGGAACTAGAAACTGTTATACTAAGTGAAGTAACAGAGACTCAGGAAAAAAATCGACATATCTTCTCCCCCATATGTGGATCCTAGAACCAATCCCTGATAAGTGAGTAGTATCTCTCCAGACATAACTACAGGTACCAGGATAATGGAAAGGAAACAGGGAGGTAAAGGAAAGGAAAGAACCTAAAATATAAGAACAGTAGGAAACAGGCCTTAATAAGGGAGATATGGATAAAAATTTGATTATTTTAAGGGAGGGGGCAGGGAAGGGTGTACAAGGAACCTAGGGGATAAAGGGAAAGAAGGATATCAAGAGAGGTATCACCATAGGAGAAGGTTTTTTTTAAGGGAGAAAGGGGAAAATGGGGGCACTTTAAGTGGGAAAAATATGATGGAGGGGTGAGACCATGCTAGAGATAAATAATGCCTAGCTAGTTTTGAAAACCAGAGGGAATCATATTGCTCCTACATCCTACTGACAAATTTTACATAGCAGATCAAGAAATATATGTCTAGGTGCTGGACTCCAGCTCCAACTGAGTCTGGGGCCTGAAGGGGTGAAGGTAACTGCTGCAGTAGAAATGACTATACCAGAAACCACAATTGGAGTTCTAGTAGAGGCTGTTGACTGAACCGCTCTGGGGAGGTCAGCCTGAATATCTTCTTTCTTTTTTCTACTTCTCTCTCTACCTTTTCTCTTCTGAAAGCAGCCTTCTACAATCTTTATTTATAATTAGAAAGCTTACAATAGCAGTAAAGCATCAGACTATAAATTCAACCATGAGTTTGCACAGTATTTCTCAGTGTACAATATTTTTCAATAATTACAGTAAAAGGAAAGTTCAAAGTTCAATTATTAAACTTTTCTTAACATAGCCAAGCAATGTCTTCATTGTTTTCTTTAGAGCCTTGCATTTTCTATTTTACCATAGAAGTGTAAGATAGCCTGTCCCCATTTGAGCTTTAATTCTTTGAATTTGATATTTATAGGTAGGCATGTATATTTGAGAAAATTATTTTTCTCTTGGGAAGGGGAATAGCCAACTCTTTATTTATC
>NW_008343553.1:359908-363618 GCF_000622305.1 Nannospalax galili | reverse complement strand
CATTTTGTACTCTTTGAATCATATGATTATTTTTTCTATTTTAATATCCTTTATTATTTTGTTGCCATTTATCTTTAAAGGCTTTTTGAATCACTTTTAGTCTTTGTAAAAGAATAGTCAATTTTTTTTAAGAGGTCATGCACCACCAGCTTTTTACTGACTTAGCTAATCTTTCTATCCAAGAAGGAGTTTCCCTAAGCCAAATAGTGTTTCCTTATACCAAACTTTAGTCTCAATAGTTTCTCATTAGAGTTAAAGTCATAAATTCTTGTAAAAGGCAACAGGGCATCTATTGCATGCTATCTTTTCCTTTGCAGGGAAACCAAGCCTCATTATTAATCACAAATGCAGGTCCAAGTGAGATCATATTCATAGGAAGAAGTCGTCTATCTTATTACTTTCATTTTGTTTCAGTAACATAATAATTCTGCTAAAGGCTGAGATTTTCCTGGTTTAGTTTCCCATTCCATCATCAGAGTTGGTTATCAGAATAAGTAAAGAAAAGAAGGTTGTACAAATTAAAAAAAACCAGGAGTAACTGGGGAAGGGATATCCACCAAAAGAGCAGCGGTCATTGGCTTTTGGCTGGAATTTTTTTAAACAGCACTCTTGCCAAGAACCACGGAGCTCTTGGAGCCAGCATCCAGGTAAGGTTTATCTGAGAATGACTGGTCTTTGCCCAAGATTTGTCTACATGACACAGAGCAAATTAAAGTACCAGACTGGTGGAACTAACCTTCTTGGATGTTTAACAGACACACTTTGAGGCTTTTCATAATTTGGTCAGAGGGACATAAAGGACAGTTTTTCCTCCTTGCCCTCCTAGGTGGACTAGTTCCAGGGGACTATGAGCATCTCTCAAAATGTCCTGTAATTGTGGTGGTCACCTGTCGTCTTGAGAAAGGAGGCCAAGGAGACCCCACCAGGTGGACTTGAACCTGTGTTCAGTCTACAGAGAGGAGGGACAATGCAGAGGAATCACTTCGTCCCTGCTTCCAAGCGAAGCCAACCATTGTTGGGGAACCCTGCTGTTAAGGTTGGCTCCTTTCTCAGCAGGAGCTTCCTGCCTGAATTACCTGGAAAGAGCCACCAAGCAGGGATGCTTGGCCTCATTTAAAAGCTGACCTTTGGCATAGTTATCTGGAGTAAAAACTACCCCCAGGTTTTTTATATGTGATAATTAGGCATTGCCTAGTAGTCAGATGATAGGAGCCTACTGCCACATGTAAATAAAGCACACTATCAGCACCTATCAGCTGAAGCATTGGTTACTGCCTCCACACTATATTTTCCCTAACCCCCACTTAATAAACGGAGCTGTTTCACTGAGTCTGGAGCTGTTTGTATCATTGAACATGCCTCCCTGGAAGGGCTTTCTTCCATCACTGCTCACTGGCCATCCTGACCCTGTTTGTCACTTCTGCTCCCTTTGTCCTCATGGAACGGTGGCCACTGACCCACGAGGAAAGGGAGAGACCCTACAGCTAGTGCCCAACGTGGTGTTCCTGGAATGCACAGAGTTTGTGAGTATCCCCTCTCACCAGGAGGGTAGTGGCAGCTTTGCCTTTAAGCCATCCCACCCTTGAGGATTGGCAGCCTCTCTTTTTCCTATCGCCTCTCACCAAGAAGGTAATGGCAGGTTTACTTTAAAGCCATCCCACCTTTGAGAATTGGCAGTCTCTCCTCTTTTTCCTCCTTTTATTTTCAGTCTGAGTCTTTGCGTGGGACCTTTAATGACAAAGGAGAAACTGAAGCTTTCTGATCAGGGCTACCCCCGATGTTAGCCAAAGGCTCTTAGCCCTCTTAACAGACCCTGACTGCCTGCACGGGTGTAGACAAGACCTCCTATCTATACATCTTTCTAAAGCAAAAACCTGGTAACACAACAACAAGTGAATTGCTCTTAGAGCAGTCACCAGATCTCTTAAATTCACCTGCAGCCTTGCGCTATGGCCTACATGGAATCACCTGAGGTTTGATCTGGGCATGCTCCCCTAGGAATCAGCATTTCACCCCCCTTTCCTTTTCTATCTTAATAACACCCCTAGAAACAAAATCCCCAAATTCTAAGGGATTTTTATACAAGCTTTAAAGTCAACTTCTAAAATAACAAAATTCCTTAATCTGTTTTGTTATCTCACCCCTGGTGCCCTCAAGCTCAAGCTAAACCAGTTAGGTGAAAATTTAAATTAATTGGCCTCAGGACAAAAGGGCCCTCCAGCTCCACGTGCCCCATAATGTAAAGAAAAACAAAGGATTCAAATCTTAAGAGTTAAAATACATTGGTTTAACTGGGCCAACTCTATGGCCTTAAACACCGAAAGGGAAAGTATAACCAAAGATAAAAGGGGCCAATATAATTGCTTAAGAGTCCATATGCATAACTAAAGGCTGCATAACAAGCAACAATGCCAGATAGGGGATACCTTCTTTTGAGTTTTTGACCAGGGGGACTGCCAGATAGTAACCCAGCCTAGAACTGGGGAAATGAACAGCAGACCCCAATCTTATCTAAAGGAATATTGACAACGCATTGCTGCTAAATGAGGAATGGCTGACTGTCCTAAAATAAAGACCTCTAGATAGGCTGACTAGATTCACCAGAAGGGCAAGTAGTGGGAAATGGCTGGGGGTGCTGACAACACAGCAGACAGTAGCAGGGATATCAGAGTATAAGGGCTCCAGTGAGGGGAGGGAGGCTATGGGAGGGTGCCATCTGGGAAGTGGGTGTATAGTTGAATAAGATGGTTTGGGATGTTCTGTGTGATACAGACACACACACACACACAAATCATCCAATTTATAAAAATATATTATATTTGAGGAGGAAGCATGGAAATTTACATCATCTTTATTAGTAGAGGTGATAAACATTACCATTGAAATCTACCCAATGACTTTATAGACATACACAGTTGCCAAGGGTCCAAGGGCAATCGATTATGACTAGTAACAATCAGATACATACAGATTAGAGATGCATGTGCCAAGATCTCAGTGTTATTAGCATAAACAATGAGTCTTTGTGCAAGGAACAATATATTATAAAATGAAATGGAGGTCGTTTTAAGGATTAAAAACTCATTCAATTTTATGTCTTACAGGGATTATACTCAATTCAATATTGTATAATTGTATTAACTCAACTGTGAACCTAGAATTTTGCAGCCAGTTGTGAAAGAGATGTACTCTTGCTCTGGAGTGTGTTACTGCATATGTTAAAACTGTAGTGAAATGATTCTTCTAATCATGTAGTTATTAAAATTTTTTAAAAAATGATAAAAATAATAATAATTCAAAGTATAAAAATTTGCTCCTTAATAACTAGTAGATGTAAAAAATATTACCATTGAAATCTACCTGACAACTTTATATCCATGCTCAGATGCCAAGGAGCTCAGAAAGTAATCGACTGTGGCCAGTGATAATCAGATGTATAGAGATTAGAGATGCATGTGCCAACATCTCAGTGTTAGTAGCATTAAAAATGAGTTTTTCTTTATGAAACAATATATTTTAAAATGAAATGGAGATCTTTTTTAAAGGTTAAAACCTCATTCAATTTTATGTCTTATAGGGTTTACACTGAGTATGATACTGTATAACTCTTAATTCAACGGTGAACCTAAAATTTTACAGCCAATTTTGAAAGAGACACATCTTTGCTTTGGAAATTGTTATTGAATATGTTAATGCTGTTGTAATGAAAT
>NW_008343553.1:359528-359800 GCF_000622305.1 Nannospalax galili | reverse complement strand
TTTTGTATAAACAATAATTTAAGGATTTCATGAAATGCTTAGTAGATCCAAAGATATTGTTTAATAGGGTTTTTAGATGTGCAGAGTGCTCAAGTTTATAATTAAATATGTATTTATCAAGCCTTCTACTACATTACCAAAATACATTATAAACCTGAACATCAGCATTTTAACTTTGCTTGCAAATAATAAAAAGAAAAAAAAAATAATTCTTTGTATAATAAAAATAATGAGAAAGAAAAAACAAAATGACAACAGTTTAAAAACTTGTC
>NW_008343553.1:336923-359423 GCF_000622305.1 Nannospalax galili | reverse complement strand
AAAAAAAGACTTAGTGGCCTAAAAGGGTGAAGTTTGCAGTGTAGACTTAAAATAATATCTCTTTCCCTTTTTAAGAGCTAAATAATTGAAGGGTTTTATAAATAAAGCCCATTATCTAAGAACCCCATCAATACTTCACAAAGAATATGTGGACAAAGCAATAGTAACTTGGCAAAGCAGACTTCACTTTTGAGTAAGGGTACATTGCATGGTCAGTCAGATCCAGTTTATAAACCTGTGACAAAAGATAAAAGAACTTAGCTGTCTCAGGCCATCAGATTCAGGAACGTTTCAGGTGTGGTTCAAGGTGGGTTGGAACTAAAAGATTAGAATTTCTTGTCATAAACCAAGGTCTACATTTTGCATGTTTTGAAAGAGAGGACTAATATTTAATGTTTCTTACAGAGAGAGTTGCCTTTATATATATGAAACTAGTAGAGTTCCCCTTGTCTAAGCTATTAGCACAACAAACCAGAGGATATAGCATTGACAGTAAAGGAAACATTAAGATTTTAGGTTAAAAATACCACTTTGTAGTTATCGCAGGCTGTTCTCTTGGAGGCAAGAGTCTGGCTTAGGTCTTCTTGGGAGTCAGCTCTTTTCACGAATCCCAGAAATATGTATGTGGTGTTGTATCTAACTCAGGTAGCAAACTATGGATGAGTCCACAAGATTTTTATTTGAGCTTTTGGTCAGAGAAATACAAAAAGGAACACCCGAATTGCTTAGTAAGGTAGATCACACAGGTGACAGATGAGAAACTCAGCAACAATATTTCAAGATGGCTCTGACCAGAAGCACCCAGAGGATTCAGGGCTGACTGAGACATAGCTGTTGCATGGTCATCATTTCCTAATGATGAGTTTCAAGCCTTAGAAAACTCTACTCAAGCCAAATCACCATTCCTGGCTTCAATTGCTGAAGAGAATTTTAAGAACAGCTAGTAAAATAAAACAGTTTTAATGTAGGCTTAGACATGAGAATTAAGGACAAAGGAGTTTCTCAAGGGAAGAGAAAAATGAGATATATCCAAGTTTCCCAGAAAAGTAGTCTTTCTTAAAACAGGCCATAATCTATTTGCACAGGGAGCTTTGTGCTAGGAGATAAAGAATGAAGGGCAGGATCAGTCTTTAAAATTTTTAATTTTAATATTTTCCTTTATTCATATGATTCATTTTCCTTTATTTCTTAGAGTGCTAATTTTTGTAAATTTCCAATTTTATAATTTTGTTCTTTTAGATAATTTCATATTTTAATTAAAACAGACTGCCTTTGTGATAGTTTCAAATTTTATTTTCTAGGACTTTAATTTAAGTGAAAAAATTCTAATTTTGGAACATTTAATATTCTCCACTGAGGGACCAAGTTATCTTTGGTTATATCTCCCCATTTTTCCAAATACTTGCAAGTTGAAAGTTCATACATAAAGCCAACTGTAGTGTCAGGTGTCAGTTTATCTTCAAAAACATCCTCTTCATTTGAAAACTTTTTTCCCATTTATTTACTAACTTATTTTTTTTCTTTTATATTTGTTTATCATTTATTTATTTTCTCCTCAGAAATTGCAAGTCTTTCTATGCTATCTGGGGAATATGCAGTTTGGATCTGGTTTATGTGCTGCTTCTGTGTTGGATGTTCTCAACTTTTACACTGAGATTGTCTTCTCATACTGCATCTCATGATTATCCTGCACGCTTATGGAAATGTGAGGGTGCTCAAGACACTGGCTAAGCAATCCTTATGTGTATCTTCCTAGGTGAGCCAATGAAGTTTCTTCTGACCCAGGAACAGGGTATGTTTATCAAGTTTCCTTGTAAGGCCTTTACTCCTCGGGAATTCCCCTTGACACATCCACTCAGTGGAGGGAACAGTGCCTCTTCACATTTACGATCAAGTTCTCATAATATTCTTAACCTAAAGGCATCAAGGTTGCAAAATGCCAGGAGAAATCGCAGGAAAAGAAAATGCAAATTTAGGTATGGAGGAGTGTCTGGAGACAAAGGCCAACTAAATAAAAACAAAGCAAAACAAACAAAACCACCACAGACTACAAAAACTAAAATGCCTTCAAAGTTCTAGAAGCCACCAATACTAAAAAAAAAAAAAACCAAAGGATCAGAAACAAATTGGTACTGAAGTATACAAAAATGGATACTTTAAAGTAGACACTTTGAAAGCATGCAAGCAAATAAATATCTAAACAAGTAGAAACCTGAAAATTGGAAGGCATACCTTAAAATTGGATTTTCACACTTTCCTACATTTGTAGTTTAAAGGAACATATGAATCAACCCTAAAACCAGCTCCATTCCTTAGATTAGATTCGGGAGAAGTGTTCAGAGGGGAAAAAAAGAAAAGGAAAGAGAAAGAAAGAAGAAAAACAAAGAAATTACTGATAGAAAAATTTAACAAACAAACTGTCAGAATCAAACATGCTTTAAGAAGTTTGTCTGAAAACAACAACAAAAACAACAAAATGAATGGCAAAACCAAATACTTTCAAAGCAAAGAAACAAAATAGATACCATAAAACAAACGCTTTGAAAGCAAACCAAAACCAAAACCAATAAAGCTATCTAACAAGTAGGTTCTTTGAACAACCAGTTCAAAATAAACAAATGGACCATTGACAAAACCAAGGGAGGTCCAAGAGCCCCAGATAGAACTCACCACAATCCATCCAAGGAGACACTTCCAGAGAGCTGGACTCAATGGATCCATGCCAGCACCTGCTCCATCCAGGTGACTCATCTGATTTAAAGCAGATAATTCTTGGGATCCCATGTTGGCACCATAATTGTCAATGCAAAAGCATATCTATCACCTCAAAGGGTATATGAGATAGTTTATTCTGAAGCCAAATATGAGCGAACATGACCCAGGAAAAAAGATTCGGTTTACCCCAAATTCCATCTTCTGGTGTGGTAACAGCTACATTATGTTTTTTTTCAGTAACAGAACAGAGAAAATCCATAAATAAAGACACCTTTCAAATACTTTGTTGGATACATTCAGGAGACAGGTTGTAGCAAAGTCGGGGGATTTCTACCATAGGTCTTAGATGTTATCTGATGACATTCTTAGCTTTTTGATTATTGGGAACTGAAGGTCTGCTAAGTTAATACATTTTATTAATCACAAGAATGTGAATTCAGAAGCAGAGGTAGACAAGGTCTGGCTATTTATGGAGTTAAAGTTACCCCCAGATGATTTATAAATAGGCTCTGGATCTGCAACATTCCAGACTCTCCACAATCTCCAGAGTGCTAATCAATTGGTCAGCGTTTCAGGAAATTATTCTGAGATGTAGGAGTTCTTTCTGGGAGCTTTTTTTCATTCATTAAGTTCTTTCTTAATGAACTGTTATCTCTTTGGAAACATAAGCCAAATAAACTCTTCCTTCTATAAGTTGCCTTGGTCTTGGTGGCTTACCACAGCAACAAAAAATGACTAATAAAAAAGTCATTTTCTGGAATCTGGAAACTGAAGTTGTCAGAATAGACATCGCATGATCTCCCTGGAAAGCATCATGCACATTATTATCTTCCTTTTGATCTGATGGCTGTATTCTGTGGGTAACATCAGCACTTTCCCTGAAGTAGGACACCTTCCTTGTCAATAGAGCTGAGATCCAAGTAAGTGTTTTGTTATATTTGCTGTTCCTCTATGAAATCTCTTAAGGACAAAGCAAATAAGAAGTTGCATTATAATCTTTAAACTTCTTAAAATCAATCAGTAATCTTACCTTTTGATCATTTGTATACCTGCTGGACAAATAGAACAAAACTGACCTAGAAGTTACAAAGATTTGTTACTAACTCTATTGTCTGTTTATAATGTTTTATCTTTAATTCTTATCAATTGTTTTGCCTCTCATTTCCTGTACATAGAACTATATAAATAAAATGACACCTCTGTTGAAATCAGAATTTCTTAGCTGACAGTTTAAAATAATATTTTTATAAAAATTTTGGTAATATAAACCAAAACTATGGTACAGTTCATTAAATGGGGAAGATGTTACCCATTGTTGCAGATCCTTTGGCTACAGCATGTCATGGCACTGAATAATAATTTAATCACACGTGTAGAAAGGAAGCCAAGCATGTAGGCTCCAGCTCTTTACAGTAGCCTCTATAGCATTTTTTTTCCTCTGAGATAAACCACAGTCCCTGAAAATCTAATCAATTGATCAGCATTTGTAGAATGGTTAGTTTTAAGATGCAGTTTTTTTGAGACTGTTCATGGACACTTAACTACTTTTGACTCTCAAGTTTATTCTGACCATTTACTCAGCTTCTGTCTCGGAATCTGTATTTGATACTTGGAAACTGTCCTTACCCCTGCATACACTTTTCTCTTTGTTCTTCTCTTTGATATCACTTATCACCTTTTTCTTTATCTGAATTTTTCATGGTGGATACCACCGTGAACCTAGCCTACTGTCTAACTCTTTAGGTAGATTTTACCTGGCCTCATCAGAATCCTCCTTTGTGAGTCATAGACAATTGTTTACTAGGGAGGCAGGACCCCAGGAAAGCCTTTCCTACTCATGGCTGATTGTTGACAGGCCAATTCTTGTGTAAGTACTATGCAGAGAACCTCAGCTCCTATGAATTTAATATTGAAACAGATACACAATACTCAAAAAAAAAATGAGTTTCTGAGACTGTCTCCCAATGATCTGCCTATTTCCCTTTTTTTTGTCTCCTCTTCTGTCCCTATTCCTTGTGTCTTGGATGAGAGATAAAGACGTTGTGTTTGCAGGTAATAGATTTCCATATGACCTCTTTCTATATCCTTAATTTTGATTGATCTTCCCTCTGTAAATGCTCCTCTTTCCAATTTCTCTCTCTCTTTTTCTCCCTAAACTTTTAGATTCCCAGTATTTCTCCCTTATGTGACTTAGTGTTTCCATTTTGCCACTTTCACAGTTTTCTTTTTATGGAATATTGAGTAGTCTAATTGTAATATAATGATAGGAGGTTCTTTTACAGCTTTGTCTCTTTGATATCTTACTTGCTTCCTGTATCTGGTTGAGTATTTCTTTGCCTAACTCTGGGAAACATCCCGATTTATTTTCTTAATTAAAAAAAAATTTCCTTTATTTATGTGTGTATATGTGTGCACTTTTTTGTGCATGTGAGTGTGTATATTTGCATTCTGTGGGACACCTGTTCAGGTCAAAGAACAACTTTTAGGAGTTGGTTTCGTTAAAACATGTTGGTCCCAGATAAAAACAACAACATCAACAACAAAAAATCAAAACTCAGGACATTAGGCTTAGTATAAAGGACTTTTAATTCATTTCTTGATGTCCTTATTCTAACCATCAAAAAATATTTTTTTCAGTGCATATAGACTGAGATTCTTCTTCTTCTTCTATGCCCAAGATGTACAGATTTGGTCTTTTTTAGTGTACTACATATCTTGAAATTCCCACTGGTTCCTTATTGCTTTATCTTTCTCATTGTTGGAGCTTCCAGTTCCTCCACCTGTATTCAGGCTCAGATAGTCTTCCTTTTCCTTGATCTATCTAGTGGTGAGAATTTCCATAGTTTTTTTTTTATATTTTGCTTATTATATTTTATGTTTCCAATATTTCATGGTAGCTCTCCTTCAGTATTTTTATATCTTTGTTGAAATCCTTCTCATAATATCTTCCTATTTTGTTCAGTTGTTTGTATTCTCAGTAAAATCTTATTTCCAGTTTTGATTTCTTTTAACACACTTATAATCATTTTTGAGTTCTCTGTAATTTCATTTAACTCACTCTTACTAGATGCCATTACTGTAAGATGAGTATTTTTTGGATGATTTTTTTTTTTACCTTCCAAATATTTAATTATTATTTGTATTTGTATGAATGCTTTTCCTGCCTCTCTGTAAATGCACCACATATACAATGCCTGTGGAGGCCAGAAAAGCACTGAATCCTCTGGAACTTGAGTTCCAGTCTGATGTCAGCCACCACGTGGTTGCTGGGAACGGAGACCTGTCCTTTGCCATAGCAGCAACTGCTCTTTACCACTCAGCCATCTTTCCAGCACCATGTTTCTTAATGCATTGAGATTTACCTGAGTTAATTTTATTCCTTTTTTGAAAAAAAAAGAAAAAACATCTTTAGCCTTTTCATTAAATTATTTGCAGTGTTCAAGTTGGATATTGATTGATCAAGTTAAAGTACATAGTTTAGGAAATTGTCTCTCAGTCTAAGAGATCAACTGGCCTGGTAGAAACTCTTATTGGGTGACCCAAGTGTCCCTTCCTTGGAGGAGAACCTTACTCTCATGAACGATGGTAATACTGACTTGTGACAGAGTCTTTGACCATGGGAGTTGTGTCTTTTCAACAAGTAGTTTATTACAAAATTCAGATGGTTTTTATACATTGCAAGAAATTGGCAGTCATATGGGATATGGCAGTCACATATAAGGATTTATGGTACAAAAAAAAAACAGGACATATAATCTGTTAGTTAGTGCCAGAAGAATGCTTAAACTTTTACTCAAGGTTATCAATGTTCATCCAGTAATTTATTGGCCACAATGTTTTCTTTCTTAGAGCTAAAAGCATGGTAAACTTTTAGCTTTTAGCTCAGGAGTAAACCTTTAACCTGGCCTAACCTCTCAGCCAAGGTTAGCTGAGTTATTTGCTCAGGACAGGGACATGAGCTAAGGGCTGTTGACCAAGACACTTTCCCACAGAGCAAGGAGTCTGCACTAATGACCAGGACTCTTTCTCCTGCCAGTCCTGCAGTGTTCTGCAAGGCAGGGATTATCAGAGCTACTGTTTTACAGTGCCCCTCCCTTTAGCAGAGAATGCAGCCTGGACTTAAAATTTTAGGCTCATCTCACCCTAGGGCCTGGCATCCTGGTTTCCTACAAACTCTTGAGTTTTTTAAAATAAAAATTTCCTATGTCTTTTTATTTATTGTTTACTTGTTTTGTTATTGTCCTGACACAGTCTCTTAATATCTAGATATTGCACCTGTTTGCTGTTTAAATATATTATTAAAGGCTAATATTACAATAACTTTTTATTTCATTTAAATTGAAATTTTGTTATATTTTTAAATTATATTTATTTTTTTATTCATTTATTTGTTCGGTGCTTGTGAGTGTATGCACATGCTTGTGTGCATAGCACAGATGTAGAGGTCAGAAGATACCTGTTCTAAATTGGATCTTTTATCTACCATGTGTGACCCTGTTATTTAACTCAGATCATGAGACTTGGTTGTAAACACCTTATTTGCTGAGTCATCTCACTGCCTCCAAATTTTTATTTCCTCATAGAGAGTTTCTTTTCTTTATTTTTACCATATTTAGCCAAATACATTCATCTGTTTTGGTGAACCTTAACTGTTTTTGTACCAAACTGTCAATTTTTATATAACAGCGTATATTAGCACTCAATAGTAGATGCTCTTATTCAATGAATTTAAATGTTCAGTGAAAGAAAAATATATTATTACATTGAACTCTTAACTCCACATTAGCGTAAATCTCTTGAGCTAATTGCAGGATACAGCTTTGGTCATATACCCCTCCTTGTGGAAGAAAGTATTTTTGGTGGAACACCTTTAATGATCTGACCTATGCTTCATCCACATTGAGTTCTATTTATAATCTCTGATAATGTATGGATGCAAAAATTGCTGCACATTTTGATCCAATAGAATACAGACTCTTTTGCTATGAGAGCTGTTGAGGTTTTGTTTTCTTTTCAAAGACAGCTAGACTTTTTTATTTCTTTCTCCATTGGTTTCTGATAAAAGGGTTTGCCTGTGTTTTCATTTACATATCACATGCATCTGCAAGATCTCTCTTAATAGCCATATATATATGGCATCCTAAGGCTCAACACTTCACTTACTCTACTGAATAAGGTGAGATTTGTGAGGGAGGGATTTGTAGACCTGTGGTTTGTGTCAGACTCTTTTTGGAAAATGTTTGATCCTACCTTCAACATGGGGACAGGGACAGTAGTGCATATCTGTGTAACACCTTTGTTCCAGGAGCAGTGAGAAAGACACTGAATCTAGTTTTAGTTTGCCACTGTCATCTGGGAATCATAATTCTATGAATGAACTGGGTCAACAATAACTTCTTTACTCGGTATTAATAAATATTGTATTGTGCTGCTTAGAACCTTAGCCATATCAATAGTATAGAAAGTGATCTTGCTTTTAGTTGCCTAAAATTTTTCCCTATTAAGACCTATATAGCATGAGCAAAAATTTCAGAAGACCTTCCCAACACCTAAAATAACACTATTTTTTCTTAAGAGAGCACTAGCTCTTCAAACTTCGGAACACCTACCTGGATAGCAAATTGTGTAGCTGAAAATTGCAATAATACTTAAAAGAAGACCAACACACTAATGCCTAAGGAAATTAAATATATTAATCAAAACTTAAAGCCATTTCATTAAAAAACTTTTCAATAAATTTGGCATAGACACAATATATATCAACACAATAAAAGCCACATATGACAAATCTTACGATACTTGGTATTGGATGGGAAAAGGTTGAAGACTTCTTATTTCAGTTCTAGAGCAGTAGATGTGTCAACTTACATCCATCTTATTCTCTCTTGTCATTTCAGATTGTTTAATATTTTCATAATTTCATTCATTTGATATTTCACAATTTGACTAAATTATTGATAAAAAAAGGAAAAAAACAGACATGATCTTCAAAATTTTAGAAGATACAATAATACTTATCATTTTTTTGTGTGTGAAAGTTTTGTGTATGTGTTGTATGTGTTTTATATATACGTTTGCTCATGTGCTTATATTTGAAAGACAGAGGTTTTATGTGACCTTTCCACAATGGCTTGTCCTTGTGGGTTGTACGGGATGCCAGTATGATGGGTGATTTTTCCAGGCTTCACAAAATTTTTTAAAGGGGGAGCTGGTGAATGCTGGGCCATTATCTGTCTTTAGTTGTGCAGGGAGGCCCATGATCGCAAAGGATGAGAGCATGTGATTTATTAGATTTTTTTAAAACTTTCACCAGTTTGGGCAGTAGCCCAAAGGAAGTGGGAGTAAGTGTCTACAGTTACAAATACATATTTTTGTCTGCCGAATTGGGGGACATGGGTTACATCAACTTGCCAGAGGGCATTAGATTTTAAGCCCCGAGGATTGGTGCCCATTTGTTGTGTAGCAGGGAAGGATTGGTGCCCATCTGTTGAATAGCAGGGGTATGTATCATTGATGCACAAAAAGAGCAGGTTCTAACAATGCCTTTAAGTTCTTTGATATGTATCATTGATGCACAGGAAGAGCAGGTTTTAACAATGCATTTAAGTTGCCTGAGGGGAATGTGGGTGAATCTGAGATGGAGCCCTTGTAAATTAATGTGGGTGGCATTGTGGAGGTTCTGGGCATCTGTTATGCTGGCAGAGAATGTTCCAGCAGTAGCTACCTCATCTGCTATGGCATTTCCTTCAGTAAGAGGACCTGGGAGGGAGGAGTGGGACCTGATATGCTGGAAAAATAATGGAGCCACCCATTTTTGTAACAGTGTAGGAATTTTAATTAGCAGGGGTGAGAGAGGGTTGACATCTATTTTGACAAAGGGACGACCTAGCCATGGGAGCAAATTAACAGCATAAATGCTGTCAGAATAAAGGTCGAAGGGTTTATCAATCTTATCAAAAGCCATATAGATAGAAAAAAGCTCTTTAAATTGTGGAGATTTATCAGATAAAGGTTGAAAATATATCATAGGTGGGTCATTAGGGGAGTCATATATGACCAATGCTGCCCCCTTTTTTCCTCCATCTGTAAAGGCTGTAGTAGTATTTTTTATGGGTTTGTGGCAGAAGAGCCAAGGTGGGAGCCAGCAAAATACTGGAATAACTGACATGGGATAGTGATTATCAATTTGTCCTGGGAAGCCTATTTAGCTAATTGAAAAAAAGGAATAATGTTTTAGGAGCCATTGTACATCTGATAATGGGAAGGGGATAATGAGGGTATCAGGTTCTTTTCCTATAATTTGTAGGGTTTTCTCTCTTCCTTGACGAATCATAGATGCAAGAGTGTCTACTTCTGTAAGAAAGTGAGGAGCACCCCCTATTGGCGTGTGAAGCCATTCTAGTATTCCGTGTGGCTGATGAATTGCTCCCACCCACCATGGTGGGGGAGGAATTAAAAATTAAGAGTTGAACCAGCAGCTTGAGGTCATATCTGGCTAGTGACGCCTTTTGGAAGTGATTGTTAATTATTTGGAGAGCCTTTTTGGCATCTGAGTTTAGATACCGTCTGGAGGCTGGGTTTTTGTCTCCCTTTAAGAGATCAAAGAGTGGCCGTAATTGACTTGTGGGGATGGGAATTCAGGGCCTTAGCCAATTAATGTTGCCTAAAAAGCTCTGAAGGGAATTAAGGGTAAGGGGATGGGGAGCATCCAGGATAGGTTTAAGGGGCCTAACAGTAGTAGGCATTATTTCAGTCCCCAGGAAGGTAATGGGGGGAACTGATTGTATTTTATTTGTGGCTATCATAAAACCTTTTGTCTCTAGGGTGTTTATCATAGCATCTTTCAGGTCCTCTAGAGAGGAATCCTCACCTTGCCAGACCAAGAGGTCATCCATGTAATGATAAACATGTAGGCCTTTTTTTAGAAGGGGTGCCAGTGCATTTGCAACAGCCTCCTGGCATATTGTAGGACAGAACTCACCATTCATATCAATCAGCTGGCCCAGAATTGTTAGTTTTTGGAACTGAGAAGGCAAAATGCTGGCAATTATTATTGTGTAAATGGATGGAGAAGAAGCAGTCCTTTATATCTAGGACTAACAGGGGAGTATTAATGGGGATATCAGAGAAAATGGGCAGGCCTCTTTGGGGTGATCCCCATATTTTCATGCTTTTGTTTATGGCTCTGAGGTCTTGCAGCAGTTGCCATGCCCCTGTCTTTTACTTCATTACAAAGATTGGGGTGTTCCATGGGCTCCTGGAGGGCCTAATGTGACCCAGCTGTAACTGTTATTCTACAAGTTGTTGTAAAATGAGTAATTTCTCCCTGGGTAATGGCCACTGTTCCACCCAGACTGGTTCCTTGGTGATCCAGTTGAGGCAGGGAGTCTGGTAATCAATAGTGGCCTTTAGGATTGGGGATTCTTTTGTTTTAGGAACCTCATATCATCTATTTTAAGGCATTTCTCTTCAGACCCACTAGTAAGAACTACATTGAGGTCTTCCAAGATATCTCATCCTATGAGATTTGTGGCTATATCTGCAACCAGGGGTCTTATTGTGCCAAACTCTCCATCAGGATCCTCCCATTTATAGAAGTTTTTAGTGATGAATGCTCGGGAGGGGCCCCCTACTCCCATCAGTTGGGGTCCTGGTATTAATTGCCAGTGTGGGGGAACCTCAGAGCACTTTAAGATGGTTTTATCAGCCCCAGTGTCAAGGAGCATTTGAAAGGTTTATTGTCTATTTTTATGGTTAATTTTGGATGAGTATTTTCTGTAATATTGGTTACCCATAATGTTTTTGGCTTCCCTCTTGTTAGCAGGGCTGAGGCTTGCCCCAGAAGGAGTTTAAATGTGGCAAAGGTTTGCCATCTCTGTCATATTTAGATTTACAATCTCTTTTCCAGTGAAAGCCCCTTTTACAATGAGGACAGAGGGTTTTAGGGGGTCAAGTGGCAGCTGAACCATTTTTGGGGCAATTTTCTTTCCAGTATCCAGTTTCTCCACATTTAAAGCATTTTGAGTTGGGTTGGGTAGCAACTACAAAGGCTTGGGCAAGGGAGGAGGCCTGGTATGTGGCAGTCCCGATGTCATGGGTGGCCATAATCCATTTGTCGTAGTGTTCATTTTTCAGTCCCTGGCATGCTTGTCTGTGCTCAGGGGTCATCCCTTCCAAGACAAGGTTGTTTGAAAGCATTGCTTTGGTGGCAGGATTTGTTATTTTTCTATCTAAACTGGCCTGCACTCTTAGTATAAAGTCTAGGAGGGTTTTAGTTGGTTTTTGCTTTAAGAAGGTTAATGAGGAGGTCTCTCCAGGCCCAGTGGAGAAGGGGTTTAGGCAGTTCCAGGCCTGTAGTTCACATAAACGGACCTGTTCAAAACTGCCAGCAGGATTCACAGCCTGCTGGATTCCTGTGGAAAAATTGCCCTGGCCAAAAAGCTGGTCATAATTCCAATCTATGAATCCAAGTGGTGGATCTTGCCCTTGTGGTCTCAGCTGTTGATTACGTATGTCATTTTTTTAAACCTGCATTAGGCATTTATCTCTAAATAAATCCTCCCATTGTACAAATAATGGACTGGGGAGGGTGGATCTACAGATATCTCTCTAGTCCTGGGGTGTTAGGAGGTTAGTATTAAAGGTTTGTAGTATAGATTTTGTCCATGGAGCATGGATCCCATTCTCACCGACAGCTTGGCGTAGTTCTTTTAAGTCTGCTGCCGGGAGGGGGTACCAAGCTAGTGGACATTGTCTTGTTATTTGTAGGTTAAAGGGGAAAGCTTCTACTGGTGGGGTTTTTGGGTCCTGAGGCCATTGTGTCTGGAGATTCTGGGGGCAACAGCTCCCATTATCCCTGAGATTACAGAGCTGTTTAATGGCTGTGAGGCATGGAGCCACAGGTGGAGCCACCAGAGGTGAAGGGGGAGGGGGATTTATCTGGGAATCTTAGGGAGTTTTTGAAGTCTGGGTTTTAACATCCAGGTTTGTTAAATCAGTCCATGAGGATTCATAGGGAGGAAGGGGGGGTAAAGGTTATTTTTGTTAATGGGTGGGTTTTGTCTGACTTGGTCAATTTTTATTTTGGGGGCTGTTGAATCTGTTACCGGGAAATCTTCAGGGTTTTTTTCTTCATTTTTTAGGGCTGTCGAATCTGCTGTTGGGAAATCTTTAGGGTCTTTTTCATTATTTTTTTTAGGGCTGTTGACTCTGCTGTTAGGAAATCTTTAGGGTCTTTTTCATTGTTTGAACCCTCCCCTTTATTATCCCTTGGTGCTAGTAAGTTCTCCTCAGCCTTAGGTAGGTTTCCTAAGCATTGTTGAATGGCTGCTATTATGGGGAGAAAGGAAAGGGGCAAATGGTGCCTTTCCTGGATTTCCTTTTTACGAGCCAGATAGGCAATGCTGGCCCAGACCTCTGGGTCAGAAATGTCTGCTGACAGGATCCAGGGTGTGAATTGAAATACTTTATTCCAAAATTTTGAACTTTCCTTTTGGGAAATCTTAAGTCCTCTTGATTTAAGTAGGGCTCTACGGGAGCGAATCTGGAGGTTTTTTTGGCGTGATGCTGAATTACCCATTATAGGAAAGAAAAGAAGTGTTGTCAGTGGCATTCAAAGTTCCCAAGGCAGCCTGCCATGGGGGATTGAGACACTTTGACAAACACAAGCCTAGCCACAGATTTAAGGGACTGGCAACCGTCCATCTGACTTTTAACTGGTTGCTGCGTTACCAGATTTTTTATGACACTTGTAAAGTTTACTGCCTACACCTAGTCGGGCTGTCGGGATCCAGAAAGAGGGCAGGGGGTCTTCGACCAATATCAGGGAGTTGCCCTGACCAAGAGGCTTCAGTTGCCTGTGAACTGTATCCAGACCCTCACGAAGGCAATAACTGAGATAAAGCAAAGAGAGAGAGAGATGGGGTGGTCCTCTGATGAGCCCCTTCCCCAGGAGAAGTTAACGGAAAAAAATTGCTTTTTAAAATCTTTTTTTTTTTTCCATTTGTATGGTGCAAGATGCCTTGAATTTTTTAAGTGCTCCACAGGGGCTAGTTAGTTTAAATTCTCACTGAAGAAAAAAAAAAATGACTATACCTGAGACTATATCTAACCATACCTAACTAAAAGAAGGTATAATTTTGACTACATAATAATGATTATACTTAAGACTATACCTAACTATACCTAATTAAAGGAAGGTATAGTTTTGGAAAGACAAAAATCAGGCCTAGAATACAAACAGAAATTAAAATGATGGCAACCATACACATCTTTCAATAATTATTTTAAATATGAACTCCGAAGTCAAAAGACACAGGATAGTGGAATAGATTAAGAAGAAATCCATCCTTATTTTGTCTGTAAGAAAGTCACCTTCAAGGATAGGCATTATCTTAAAGTGAACAAATGGGAAAAATTTACTCCAAGCAAACTGCACTAAAAAATAGGCAGTGGTTGCAATTCCAATACCTGAAAAGCAAAATAAACTTCACATTAAAACTAATCCGAAGAGATAAAAACAGTCACTTCATTCTGCTCAAAGGAGCAATGGACCAAGAAGATATTACAGTCATGAACATATATGCACCAAAATCTGGTACAACTAATTTCATAGAAACAGTAGTACAGGATTTTAAAACATAGATTAACCCCAACTCAATAACAGAAGGGTTCTTCAACCCCAAAGTAGCTACAATATACAGATCAACCAGACAAAGAATAAATAGACATCTGAATTAAATGATACAAATATCAAATGGGCATAAATGACATTTACCAAGTATTTGACTCAATCACCAAAAATACACTTTCTATTCTGTACTCCATAGAACTTTCTCTAAAACTGACCACATAGTGAAGCACAAAAGAAATTTCAAGAAACACAAGAATTTTGGAAATAATTCCATGAATGTTAAGAGACCACAATACAATAAAGCTTAAAATCAACAACAAAAGAAGCTCTAGTAACTACACAAACTCATGGAGATTAAGCAACACAAATCTGAATGATGAGTAGGTCAAAGAAGAAATTAATTAAGACATTAAAGTATTCCTGGAACTGAATGAAAAGATAATAAAACACAACAAAACCTTTAGACATTTTAAAATGAGTCCAAAGAGGGAAGTTTATAGCTCTAAGTGCCAATATTAAAAATAAAAAATAGCACAAATAAATGATGTAACATTGTGAGCCAAGACTCTGGAAAGCAAGAACAAATGAAATTCATACCCAGAAGATGAAAAGAAATAACAAAAATTAGAGTTCAAAAGATAATAAAACACAACAAAACCTTTAGACATTTTAAAATGAGTCCAAAGAGGGAAGTTTATAGCTCTAAGTGCCAATATTAAAAATAAAAAATAGCACAAATAAATGATGTAACATTGTGAGCCAAGACTCTGGAAAGCAAGAACAAATGAAATTCATACCCAGAAGATGAAAAGAAATAACAAAAATTAGAGTTCAAATTAATGAAATAGAAACAAAGAAAAAAATACAGAGAATTAATGCATCTAAGAGCTGCTTTTTTGAAAATACAAACAAGGTAGATGTTACCAGGGTGGAGGTAGGGAAATGGGAGTTTTTGACTGGAAAGCTAAGAGGGAAGTGCATGCAAGGGATCATGTGGGTGGGGGTGAGGGATTTCAAGAAGTGGGGTGTTGGGATGTGGGTGTTATGGGGAGTTGTAGAACAAGGGGATTTAGACTGGGGATCAAGGAGAAAGGTGGGACAGGGGTGGGGGAATAAAAGAGATTACTAGATCTTGGGTTGCATGGGAAGGCAGAGTGAAATTCTTCACTCAGGAACCCTTTGAGAAATATATATACAGTGTCGGTGTCTGAACATTAGTGCATGCATATACCTAGGTGCTGTATGGAAAGGAGTACAGTGACATAAATGAGAGGTCTCCCTTTGATTTATTGGTCAGTGTAGTCCAAGAGACTCCAAACATAACACAGGCTATTGCCAGAGCCATTGGTAACCTTCTTGAAGATAAGACCCTACTGCTGAAGACAAGAAATACTTCAGACACAGGACTTGGAGCAGTGAAGCTGGAAATGTGCTGGAAGCCTTCTCCCTAAAGACTAGCTCTCCTATTTCTACAGGATACTATGCAAGCTCTTAAGGGAGAAAAACAATCAATGGTACAGCAAACAACCTCTAATGGTGTAGTAGTGGCATTTTTATCTAGTGGATAATCAACAGCTATCTAATTGGGCTTAAAGCTCTCTCAGTGGGTGGCACCATAATTATATTCAAATCCACATAGCTGGAGAGGTCATAGATCCTAGAGAAAACCCTGAATCTATCACATATCTAAACAATGAAATTTCTTATCATAGGCTCAATATGTATTCTTATATTTGCAGACATGTGTACTGTACACCACACATAAAAGGAGATTCTTTTTGCAAGAGATGAAGGCTATTAGAGAGTTCCACAACAGGTCACACACAGTGAGTATATGTCTGAGATATTCCCAGCCCTAAGTGACACATCTACACCTATGACTTATGGAACAAGGAGTGGAGAGAATACTAGTGCATCCCTCAGTTCTCACCACTGAAGCTTCCTTAAGAACAAAGTGTGATGTACACAGAATTCCACAACTGGCTAAGTTTCAGACAATAAGAGACTACAGAGTGTGTGTCTCTGGATAGGACCCCATTATTAAAACTCAACCACCCACAGCTCAGGAATCATTGCAACTTTGCTTATGTGAATGTGCATCAGTGGGGGGCACTGTGCGCAAGACTCATGCCAACTCAATGAGACAAGGACCCAGCATGGATCAAGGGAAATGGCCAGTATACAGGCCCTAGCCTGGGAACTGTTGGCAGCTGATTACTGCTGGGTGAGGGTGGGTAGATCTTCTTTAAGATGTCTGGATAGATGGACCAAAATACAGTGAATGAACTTGCACCAAAGGACATCTGAGTACAAATGCTAGACTGGATAGGATTTACCCTATATGATAGAATGTATGCGGTCTGGTGGGGGTTATGGAGGAGCATGGATGGGGAAGGGGTTTTAATTTTATTAAGAACTATTGCATAAATTCACAAAAATTCAATAAAAATTGTTAAAAACAAAAAAACTTGCTGTTTTATAAATTCCAGGTCCAGATGGATTCTGATCAGAATTCTTAGAGACATTTTAAGAGCTACAACCATTATTATGTAAATTATTCAAAATGATAGAAACAAAGGGAATATTCCCAAACTCCTTCTATGAATCCAGCATCACTCTAATATGAAAACCAGGAAAAGACAACCAAAAAAGAAAACTATATCCTTAATGAACATAGATGCAAAGATTCTTAACCAAATATTTGCAAACCATATACAGACACACATCAAAAAAATCATCCACTGTAAATCAAGTGTGCTTGGTTCCAGAAATGCTAGGATAAGTCAATACATGTAAGTCAATACATGTTATAAATCATATAAATGAACTCAAATACAAAAAAAATCACAGGGTCATCTCAATAGATGCAGAAAATGCCTTTGACAAACTCCAGCATGCATTCATGTTAATTCCTAGAGGGAAATAGACCACAGGAACATACTCCACCATAATTAAAGCTACATACCAGAAACCCAACATCACTATAAATGAAGAAAAACTATAATCATTTTCATTTAAATCAGGAACCAGACACGGTTTTCTACTATCTCAACTCTTTTAAATATAGTGCTTGAAAAATCTTTCTAGAGCAATAAGACAGGAAAAGGAAATTAAAGTAAAACTAATTGGAAAAGAAGAGGTCAAATTATTCTTATTTGCAGATTACACAACATTATATACAAGAAATCCCAAAAATTCCACCAAAAAAGTTCTAGAAATTATTAAAACTTTTAGAAAAGTGGCAGGTTACAATATTCAGCTACAAAAATCATTAGCCTTTATTATACCAATAACAAACAATCAGAGAAAGAGTATATGGAAACCTTTCCATTCAAAATAGCCTAAAGAATATGTAGAAATAAAATAAACTTGGCCAAAGATACTAAAGATCTCTACAGGGCTGGAGAGATGACTCAGTGGTTCACAACCCTGGTTTTTCTTGCAGAAGACCTGGGTTTGAATCCCAAACCCACATGGCAGCTAAAAGCTGCCTGAAACTCCATTCCCAGGGGATCAAACAGCCTCTTCTGACTTCTGTGGGCATTGCATGACACAGGTGCACTTATCTACATGCAGTCAATACATATATATAATAAAAAATAATAAATAAAATTGAAAAAGATCTCTACAATAAATGTAAGAAACCAGGATGGTGTGCTTTAGGGCAATATAGATGTGAAACTTTAAGATCAAGCTACAATCCCAGCTGAAGGATGGGGCGCTGAAAAGAGCAGCCTTCAAATCCCTGTCTCACAAAACAGTGCAGGACTAGTAAGAGAAAAGTGGATGGGTCAAAAGTCTAAGCTCTTTACTATGAGGAAAAGCATCTCAGTCAACAGCCCTTAGCCCACCTCCTTGTCCAGATCAAATAACTCTCAGGTATCACTAGCTAAAAGAACGAGCCAGGTTAAAGGCTTACTCCTGGGCTAAATGCTAAAGGTTTACTGTTTGTAAGAAAACGCTGTAAGAAAGAAAATGTTGTGGCAAATAAATTACCAGATAGGCACTGGTAACCCTGAGTAAAACTTCAAGGATCCTGCTTTACAAACAGCCCTTAGTTGGCACCAGTTCTAAGAGCTATATTTCCTCTTTCTTGTCTAATTGTGCCCTAAATCTTTGTATGTAACTGCCAAAACCCACGTGACTGCTAGTTCCTTGTAATGTATAAAAACCTTCTGAATTTTTTAATAAAGGGCTTGTTACCAGACCCACAAAACCCAGGATCTTCACCCTGTGTGCCTCTGATCCATCACCTCAGAGTGGGGTCCTCCATAGGGTGGCTACCACAAATAAAATGTTTATATCTTTGAAGAAAGACATTGAGGAAGACATCCAGAGATGGAAGGACCTCCCATGCTCATGGACTGATAGAATCAATATAGTGAAAATGACCATCCTACCAAAAGCAATATATAGAGTCAATGCAATCCCTATTAAAATCCACATGTTATTCTTCACAGAATTAGAAAAACATCCTAAAATTCAAGTGTAAGCAAAAAATACCCTGGGTAGCCAAATTAATCCTGAGCACAAAGAACAATGCTGGGAGAATTACCATACCAGATCTCATACTATGCTACAGAGCTATAGCCATTAAAAAAAATCATGGAACTGGCACAAAAACAAACACAGAGATCAATGTAACATAATTAAATGCCCAGACATGAATGCGTGCAACTTCATCTACTTGATATTTGACAAAGGAGCCAAGAACACACACTAGAGGAAAGAGCATCCTCAACAGATAGTGCTGGCAAAACCGGATCTCCACCTGTTGAAGAATAAAACTAGAAACTTATCTTTTTCCCTACACAAAAGTTAACTCCTTACGAATCAAAGACCTTAATATGAAACCTGAAACTGAAACTGTTAGAAGAAAACATAGGCAGTACCTACAAATATAAGTGTAGGAAAGGATTTTCTAAATCGGCATCAGTTGCTCAGGAATTGAGGTTAACAACCAACAAGTGGGACCTTGTTACAGCAAAAGTAACAGCCAAGCAATTAAAGATCAAACCCACAGAGCAGGGGAAAAGCTTCAGTAACACATTTGATAGAGGATTAATATTGAGAATATATAATGCAAACAAAGAATCAAGAAAACAAAGGGGACAGTTAATAGATGGACTATGAATCTGAACAGAGGGTTCCCAAGAGAAGAAATAATGATGTTTACTTAACACCTTAAAAACTGCTCAGCATTTTTATTGAGTTTGGAAATTCAAATTAAAAACCACTTTAACATTTCATATTACCCATGTTAGACTGCCTTAGATCAAGAGAGCAAATGATACCAAATGCTGGAGGGGATATAGAGAAAAGGGAATGGTCATTCACTGCTGGTAAGATAGCAAACTTGTGCAACCACTATGTAAAGCAGTGTGGAGAACACTTCAAAAAGTTAAAGTAAACCCATCATATGACCTGTTTATATTACTCTTTGGCATATGCCCAAAGGACTCATCCAACTGCATAGATTCTTATACCACGATATTTTCTGGTCATCTTCTCACAATAGCTAAGAAATGGAAACAACATAGGTGTCCCTAAACTGAGGAGTGAATAATGAAAATGCAGTAAATTTATACAATTGAATTTTCCTCAGTGGTAAAAAGACAAGATTATGAAATTTTTAGGTAAATGGATGTAACTAGAAACTGTTATATTAGGTGTAGTAACACTCATAAACAAACGATATATGTTCTCCCTCATTTGTGGAACCTAGCACCAAATCCTTACATGTTAGTACATATCCTGATTTTTCCTGCAGGAAGCAGGAAAATGGAAAGGAACCAGAGCGTTAAATGGAATGAAGGAACCTGAGAGAGAAGAACAGTAGGAGACAAGTGTAATTTCAGAGGAAATGGGTAAAATGGGAATCTAAATGGCAGTGGGAAAGGGAGAGTTATATAAGGAAGTAACGGGGGTAAAAAGATAGAAGGACTTTAAGAGTGGAGGGACCATAGGATACAGGTATTATCAAGGTGAAATGGGGAATAAGGGGGTACTTTAACTGGGGAAAAGGTGGTATGGTTAGACAGGGAGAGAGGGAGGGAGGGAGGGAGGGAGAGAGAGGGAGAGGGAGAGAGAGAGAGAGAGAGAGAGAGAGAGAGAGAGAAATCCTGGCTGGTATAAAAATAAAAGGGAAAAGTATTGATTCAAAAGCTTACTGAAAACTTACACATACAATATCTCTACATGAGTCCATGTGTACACCTGGAGGTTGTATAACAAGAAACAGTGTCAGACAAGAGAAACCTCCCTTTGAGTTGTTGATCGGGGTTGTCCAAGAGACTCCCAAAATTACACAGATTATTGCCACAGCCCTTGATTGCCTCACAGAATTTGAAGGTAAGACCGTATTGCTGAAGACAAGACATACTTTGAACATGGGATTTGGAGCAATGGAGCTGGAACTGACCTGGAAGCCTCCTCCCTGAAAGCTAATATCAGAGCTTTTGAGAACACTATGAAAGCTTCTAAGAGAGAACAACAATCAATGGACCAAGCCCAGCTTTAAGGCTTAAGAACCACAAGTATGGCCAGCACAGTAAAATATATTGGGGCATTAATGACACTTTTATCCTGGGGGTAATCAACAGGTGCCTAAATGGACCTAAAGCCCATTTGGTGGGAGGGAACTCATTTGTTGTATTATAAACATAGCAAAATGCATATGGATGAAGAGGTCATAGATTTTAGAGAAAACCCCAATGTTGTCACATCCCTAGACAAATGTAATTTCTTACTATGTGCTACATATGTATCCTTATATTGAAAGACAAGTAGCCCAGTCATTCCTCATAAAATAAGCTTCTTTTGCAACAGATGGTGACTATTACAGAGCTCCAAAAATGCTCACACAGAGAGATTGTCTGTGAAATCCCCAACCCTAAGTGGCACATGTACAGTGGAACCTGTACAACCAAGACTCACAGAACTTATTGGATGGGAGAATACTAATGTATTTCCTCACTGTCATCAATGAAACTCCCTCATGCAACAGAGGGCATTGAACACAAAAGACTACAAATGGCCACAACATAAAGAAGAATCTTCATAGTTTTGGTCCTTGGTAAGGACCCTTATATTAAAATTCACTCATGCTGGGCACAGGGACTGTTGTGAAGAGGGAGCAGAAAGATTGTAAGAGCCAGGGATTGTGGCACATGATCATACGGAAATAGAGTCTTACAGGACAGCAACCATGACAGCATGCAGAAGACTCATGCAAACTCAAAGCAGACAAAAAGCCTACTGTAGAACTGTGGAAATGGGCAGCAGTCCCCAGTCTTAGCCAAAGAACTATTGGACAGCTGATTAGTGCTGATTGAGAGGGAACTGATCTTCAAGAGAGTGATTCTAACCTGACCCAGTGAAAGAACTTGCACTGAGGGACATCTGGGGACAATAAATTTACTCAGTAGGCCTTAAAATAATGGCAGATTGTATGAAATCCTGTGGGAATGGCTATTGGAGGGTGCTGATGGGGAAGGGAGGTGTAAAGTTGATCAAGATGTTCTGTAGGAAATACACAAAAAATTCAATAAAAATAAATAAATAAATAATATCAAAAATGTGATACACTTTTTAATATACACATGAGCATACATACATAGAGAGAGAGAGAAGGAGAGAGAGAAAAGCAAGACAGAGAGAGACACACACATACAGAGAGATATATGCACAGAGAGATTTTCTTTAGAGTTTCTTTCAGGTTGCTGCAAACTAAAATTAAGATCTTACATGAGTTTCAAAGGCTCAGTAAGAGAGTGCGGCATCATTTTTAGGATTGACGATAAATAAATATAAGCTTATGCAAGGTTTTTTTTCTTAAATAGTCTAATTTTGTAGGATTTAAAAATCAGTTTAAATTTATTACATTTCTAATTCCACAATGATTCAGCTGGGAAATGACTTAGTGGGGAGGGGGATAAACATATCTTGTATAGTCCTTAAGGAAAGAAAGAATGCTGGAGTCTGGTATATTGCAGGAGACAATCAACAGTATTAATGTTTCAAATACAAACGTAAAGCTCTAATTTTTATACTCTAACTACTGCATAATTCTCCGAGATATTAAAACTACAAATCTTGTGACAAACAAAGCTATCTCTTGTTAAATGCCTGAAAACCTGACTAGATAACTTTAA
>NW_008343553.1:332927-336656 GCF_000622305.1 Nannospalax galili | reverse complement strand
TACTCAAAAATCAAATAAAACAACAAAAAAGAGTTTTAAGGCATTAACTCCCCAGGAACAAATTGCTAAAACATCTTATATTTTAAATTTGTAACTTTTTTCCTGTTTCCTCCCCCTAACACATGCAGAAAACCATCAAAAGAAGAAGAAAGTTTTACAAAAACCACAGGTTTTATATAAACTTCCTAACAAGTCAACCTAATGCCTGAGTCCTGTTCTTCTCATTAATATTTTTTCTTATAGACCCACACTGAATCCCAGTGTGACTGATAATTACTTACCATAAGATGGCAGCAGAAAACAATACCTTGGCAATAGAAGAGGGACGTTTTCTGGATTTCAGTCCCATGGATAGCTGTCCTATTTGTTTCCTACCTGCAACATTATCCTGCCAAAGGCATTTTTTTCTACACAATTACTAAAATGAAGTGATATTGACTCATGCCTCTCTCAGGCCTAAGCAGCCCACTGACAGTGACCACTCCAAGGGGCATGGTGCTTCTTTAATTGGATGGAGAGCTGTAGGAATGTCTTTGGCAGGGAATGCCACCTGTTTTATCAAAACTTGTAACCTATGTTAATCTTGTTTTGAGATCATTACACACTTACTGATTCAATCCTCCCTCTTTCTGTATAATCAGCCTTTTTAAATTTAGGTAACCTTTAGGAAACCTGTAGAAAATCTTACTAGACCTTATGCTCCTCATAATCAGCTTTTACTAGCTAGACTGAACACAGAACTTTAATACTAATCTATATCCTATTTCTCCTTCATGACCCTTCCTTAACCGTGACCCAGGAAATTTGTGTGTATGTGGTGTGTGTGTGTGTGTGTGTGTGTGTGTGTGTGAGTGTATGCTTGTTGTAAAGCTGTGGTTGAAACCAGTAGCATTAGTAGCAAGGGATTATCCATTTTCTGGAAAAATATGTGGACTTGAGTTGATAGCATCTGTTTGTGGTGTCTATGCTGGTTTGGTAGTAGGGGTCAGAAGAGAACAATTCTTCCCTAGTAAAAGTTCCTCATTCATTTCTGCTGTTATTCTGCATGTCCTGTCTAAATAAAAATAAAGTCCTTTGTTTTAGGAACAATTCAAAGAAATAATGAGAACAGAACTGTTGAGAGAACAGGTCAGGCTTACTTTTGATGTGAACAACTCCAAGAACTTAGTTTTTTGTTGTATTAAGTGCTACCACATTGTGGCATCTGCCACAAGCTTGTTTTGTGAGCCAGCTTGTCCTGGAGATTCTTTCTCTGTGCCTCCAGTATGCTATCATTATAGTTGGCTGTCAAGTCTGCCTGGTTTTACTTGGGATCCAGATATCTGATCTTTAGTTATCATGGTTTCAGGAGAAGCATTTTGCCACTGAAATTCTGGAAACACTTTTTCAACAGAGCCATCTTCCCAGTCCTTTAATATTATCTTAATGTATATCATTCTTTCTATATTTCTCTTAAATGTGTAAATAATTACATAAGTTATATGAAAATTCTACTTTAATTTGAAGCATTAATTGTAAAGCCTGCTAAAAAGTAAGTTTTAATTAATGATGAAATAACTTCATGCCTTCATAACTTCCATTGCTGTGATGAAAACACTAACCAAAACCAACTTTGAGAAGAAGGGTTTATTTTTTTTGCAGTAAAGATCCTCACCAAGGGATACCAAGGCAAGAACCCAGGAGAGGAACCTGGAGCACAGACCTAGGAGGGCTGCTGCTTACTGCCTTGCTCCTTTGTCTCTTGATCAGCTGTTTTGTTATACAATACAGACACCCTGCCCAGGGATCGCACTTCCCACAGTAGACTGGGCCTTCCCAGTCACTCAACAATCAGTAAAATGCTCAATTGATATGGCCACTGGTCAGTTCAATAGTGGAAATTCTCCAGTTGAGGTTTACTCTTCCAAGGTGTGTCAAATTGACAACTAAAGCTATCCGGTACAGCTGGGGAATGATTCCTGGCAGACTCAGATGATAGAATTTATCTAATAAAGATCACTAACTTTATGAGTTTGGACAACATTTCTCTTACAAAATGCATGGCCTCACTGCTATTTACCTTGATGATGTTATTTTGAATATCTGAGGCTTGATTAATCTGCATTTTTGTTTTAATTATGTATTTAAAGAAAAATAATTTGTTACTGATTATGGTCAGTCATAATATGACTAGGCTTCTAAGAAAACTGCTAGTCACAAAATATTTGATTTTTGCATTGCTGTTAAGGTAGAAATATGCACCGAATTACTTTGCAAATTGAAAATTCTGCTTCTCTTTGTATAGTAGAATACACTTAAGAAGAGTCATGATTTCACCCTCTGCCAGAAACTCACCTAATTTTACCTAATTTTGTCCTGTAAATGATCTAGATTAGTTTACTTTTGCATCTCTGTAGAGGATGGCCGATAGAGAAAAATTGAGGAAGGACATTTTTATTTTTGCCGTCAGCTTCAGAGAGTTTCATTCCGTCATGGCAGGCAGCTCAGTTCATGGCCACAAGAGCATGTAGAAGATGCAGTTTGCATCAAGATAGACCATGAAGCAGAGGCAGAAACCAGCGATGGACTAAATAACCTTCACCCTGAGAGATCTGCTCTTCAGTCTAGGATACACTTCTAGAAAGTTCTACAACATCCAAAAAAGTGCCAATAGTTTGAGTACAGGAGTAGAAAATATGAATCTGTGGAGAACGTTTTATTTTTTGAAAAACCATGAAAATAAATGGAGAAGAGTCCGTATTAAGCCCAGAAGAACCCACACCTAGTGATTTACATCCCTTAGTGAGGCCATTCCTTCCAAAGCTTCCACAGTCTCCCATTTTTTTTTTACCACAAACTGGGAAGGAATGTATCAAAATGTGAGCTTGTGGAGAAACATTTCAGATTTTGAATATAACAGAAGCTAAGTGATGTGACTTGCTTTGTAAAAAAAAAAAAACTGGCCCTCCGTGTGCAGATGTACTTTGGGGAAGGGAAAATGGAACAATTGACACTTTAGGTCCATAATCAAAGCTCTGAAAAGAGAATGACAGTGCCCAGGTTAATCTTTAATAAGAACTAGGAAGACAAATAAGTGAAGGAATTAGTTTTCTGGACAAGCCAGAAAGCCTCCCAAGGAGAAAATAATTAGAAAAAATGTAAGAATAGTTGTTTTAATGCTGTGGAGAAATGCCTTCGCTCAAAGGAGGATAATCCTTTTAATAGGTCATTTAGGAAAAATAGATACTGATACTGGTATACAGCATAGTAACAGAAATAATGGCCTCTAATAAAAATTGAAAGATTAATCTGTCTTCAAAAGTCTGACCACTGAATGCCATTATCTATAAGATTTTAAAAAGAGAATGTCAGGCCGGAGAGATCTTTTAGCAGTTAAGAGCACTGGCTTCTCTTGCAGAGGACCAGGTTTCAAATCACAGCACCCGTATAACAGCTAACAACTGTCCATAAACGCAGATCCAGGGAATCTAACACCTTCTTCTGACCTTTGTGATCCTTGCACTACATGAGTTCACTAATATGCATGCAGATAATACATTAATATACATAAAACAAAAATAACAATAATAATAATAATAAAGGAGAATGAAGTGAGAGCAAACTTTGCTGGGTGTGTCTAAAGGTATTGATACTGAGAAAGCCTTACAAAGGTTTTATGTTTTACCAAATTTGTGAACCACAATTACATTAAGCAATTAGGTAATTAACATTAAATAATTAAATAACAAG
>NW_008343553.1:331197-331437 GCF_000622305.1 Nannospalax galili | reverse complement strand
TCAGGAATTCAGTGACATGTGACATTTATTTCAACATGGTGTCTTAAACTTATTGTAAGATTTTCATAAATGTAAAATTATGAGTCACATAAATGAATTTTATAATTTGAATACAGAAATTTTATATTATCATGTATATTAATGAAATCTCTAAAAATAATGCTAGTTATAAAATAAATTTTGGATTATACTTTATAATTTCAGACAATACGGGAAAAACAAAATATTTTGTCTTTATTA
>NW_008343553.1:328608-330715 GCF_000622305.1 Nannospalax galili | reverse complement strand
ATGAGAATCTTTCTATAACTATTTTTAAAGACTTATTCTTTATGTGTATATATGTATACCTATATGAGTTTATGTGTACCATGTGTATGCAGATGTCCTTCATAGGTGAGAGGACATCAGAACTCTTGGAACTGGATTTACAGGTGCTTGTTATCCAGCTGATATGAATACTGAGAACCAAACATGGGTCCTACAAAAGATAAGCAAGGACTCTTAAATGCTGTACTGTTTGCTCCATCTTGCCTCTCATAAATATGTTTTAAATTAGGCATACTCACGAAGGGTCATTAATGACTGTCCTCAGGGCACTGAGAAGATCTGTAGTTGACAGTGTGCTGTAGTCCAATCTCACAGCTGCTCCTTTGGCCACCATGTGAGCAATGTTATCAGGTTGATCCGCAAACAAGGGAATGCCCACCACAGGAATACCATGGTAGATTGCCTCATACATGCCATTAGCTCCTCCATGAGCTATAAAAGCTTTGGTTTTTGGATGACCTACAATGTGCAGAATTTTCACAGGATTATTTTATTAGAGAGAAATTCAATCTAAGGATTAAAGAGAGGTGTTGCTCCATAAAAATTATATTATTCTAGTCATAAAATTATAATAAAATTGCTTCAGATATTTAAATCAAGAAGCTGTTAAATCCATGGGAAGAGGAAGACTGCCTGCAAGAGGTAGTATATGACTCCATGAAAAAGGAAAACAAGATTTCCAGATGAAACAATGAAAAATGATATTTTGCATTAAAGAAGCATTATGTATCAATTGAAAAAAATCCCTGTGTGAGGTGTTCAAGATATTTTCTTAAAAAACAGTGAGAGCATTATGTCTGGTATGTGTGGAGTACAAGCCAGTGGGATATTGAATAGTGGAATCCAAGGACAACCAGGCTACACTTCCTCAACATAAGTTAACCATTCATGTAGTAAAGACTATGAATTTCTTTGCACAGAATGTGCAGTACAAGAGACTGTTATTTTCAGTAGCATATGAAATACTATTCTAGTAGGAGAAGGAATCATGAAACAAGAGACAGGAGCAATCCAATGAGTCCCTGAATAATTTTTGGGGTGGTTAGTACATAGCTGAACTAAAGATACTTTGATTTTAGCCATTGGGAAGATGATGTATAATAAAATGACAATGTTTTTGTTATTTTCCATTATGTAATTATGAAAATAAATATAAAACATTTATAGTATGTTTGTGCATCTTCTTCGTCAGTTGTTGCCTTTGTTTTTACTCTTTATTGACTTCAGCCTTACCGAGAAGGTCATTCTGGGGGATCCACTTGTACAGTCGAGTATTGGATCCTAGGGTGTCTGGTTTCTTGCCATCAAATCTCCACAGAACCTGTTACCCACAGAAAACCTCTTATGTCATATTCCAAGTAACAACACATTTTAATTCATAGAAAATTAATCAGTTTATCCAGCTGAATATTATTGACAAAGTAATTAACATAGGATGTTTAAAAAACTGTGTTATCAAAGACAAATACTATATTACATTTCTGGAAGTAATTTTGTCATTACTTGATCATGATATGTGATCATAGTATTGTAGAAGTATGATGATTAATGGCCAGTTAAAGTATGCATGACATTTTTTTGCAGATCTAGAATTCTGATGAGGAAAATTGTAGCCAGTTATCAATAGCACTTGTATACAATTGCTATATATACCCTAGCTCTATTTTATAAATTTAATATTACTTTCTTCATTTCTTTTTGAGTCATGGGGGGAAAGTTTTACATTTATCTGTACTTTGCTTTGTGCACATTATTATTAGGTTACTTTTGTTTTATTTATTTTTTTGTGTATGAGTGTTATACCTTCATGTATACAAGAGCACCCATGGGCACATTGCCTTTTGAGGCCGAAGAATGCATTGATCTCTGGAATTGGAGGCATGGACTCTTGTTAGCTTCAATGTGGTGGCTGGGAATGGAATTTGTTTCTTCTCCAAGAGTAGACTGTGTTCTTAAACACTGAGCCATCTCTCCAGGTTCCATCAGGTTTCACTTTATATATAATAATATCTAACAAAAAATCTACTATTTGTGAGAAAAAAGTTCATTCTCATTAGGAAGTACATTT
>NW_008343553.1:325949-328467 GCF_000622305.1 Nannospalax galili | reverse complement strand
AAAGAAACCTGTTTTTAGTTAATAAACAATAGCTAAAAATTAAAATAGAAATTATAATTTTCTATCTTCTCTATGCATTGTGCCTGGTAGAATCACTTTAGGTTGGCATCAGAAGTTGCTTTCATGATAAATTTAAGTGTTTATCAGTGTGCTGGATAGTTTAGTGTCAATTTGACACACCTGGGTTGAGGGCACCTCAGTTGGGTAATTTCCTTCATTGAACTGGCCTGTGGCCATGTCTGTAGGGCATTTTCTTTATTGTTGTATGATGTGGGAGAGACCAACCCCAGCCCACTGTCGGTGGTGCCACCCATGGACAGGTGTACCTGTGTTGCATAAGAAAGCAGGATGACCAGGGCCAAGAAAGCAAGCCAGTAAGTAGCGTGCATCCATGGCCTTTGCTCCAGCTCCTGCTTCCAGGTTCCTGCTCTGAGTTCCTACCTTGGGCTCCCTGATGAACTGTGACCCAGGAGACATAATATAAAAGAAATCCTTTCCTCCCCAAGTTGGTACTAATCAGAGTATTTTATCACAGCATTTGAGAAACTAGAACAATCAGAGAATAAAATAAAAGTCACAAACACTCATTGGATGCCAGTCTTTGAAAGGAGTTACTAGTACATTTTTACTAGTAAAATTTATGGAGTTGTGGAATTTTGAATTTCTTCCTCTGTCATACTTGCTTCCCCTTTAGTCTACTGAGATTCCTTTTTCTTGCCCAAAGAGAAGTAGGTGTTACTCTGATGTAGTAGAAGCAGAGTTCCTGTGGTACCGTTTACAATACAATGGGTCCACTTCAGTGCCATGATTTATACTCACCGTTTTTATTATGTTTTCCTACTTACATCATTGCAAAAAGTTTAATCCTTCTCTAAATATATTTTAGCTGCAGGGGGGTTGTATTTTTAGGTGGTGAACTCTGAACTACTCTTCCCTTAACCTCCTGAATAGATCACTGAATTGGCCTATTCTAAAATTCTTTAATTATATTAGTAAGAATATAGAATACAAAAATTGTTTGATGATACTCTGCAGTTTCCAGACCATTATTGTGCAAATGTAACCACAAATTAGCATTTAATTAATTTTTAATAATGGCTGTAGTTTTACAATGTCTGTAACAATCTTGGAAGGAAATGGAAAGCATGTCTGTGTAGAATTTATCATTTCTGTGTATCTATCTACAATACCATTTTATTCCAACTTCTTAACGTATACACAAACTATAATCTTCCTCCCTCCATTCTTTCCTTCCTCTGTCTCTGTTTCTCTTTCTCTGTCTTTGTCTCTCTTGTTCTCTCATCTCAGTCTCTTTCTTTCTTCTTATTTACTAATCAAAACCAGATTTTCTAAAATTTTATCATCTGCCATATGTATTTTTCTTATCAAAATGATTTGTGAGATGAATGGGAAAGATACAAATATTTTACTTTTGGGAGTGAAGACGTGATTCAGTGGTCCTGAGCACTGGCTAGTCTTGCAGAGGACCTGGGTTTGATTCCCAGAACCCACATGGTAGTTAACAACCATCTGTAACTCCAGTTCCAGGGAAATCCAACACCCTCTTATAACTCTGTTGGCATTATACAACATAATGCACATATACACATGCAGGCAATGCATTCATAAACACAAAATAAAAATAAAAATTTTAAAAATATTTTACTTTTCACATAAAAATTTCCATACCCAAATCCTTACAGAGTTCAATAGACTTCTATCACAATTGCCCACCCAGTGGATACTTTGTCTCACCTTTTGTGGAATCTGTGCAAGGGCTGATGCCACTACGTTGGCTCTTTCTTCTGTCATATTACTGACCATTGACCCCAGAGTAAACACAACAACACCATGTTCTCCAGAGCTCTGCACAAAGTCCTCAATTTCCTGTGTAGAAAGAGTGTGGGTCACCACAAATGAACAGCAGCACAGAGAGCCCTCTCTCAAGGCCCACTACAAGCCGTATGGAGGGGAAATGAAGTGCTATTTGCAATTTCCTTGATTTAGTAACTCATTTTCTTTGGGATCACAGTTGTGGTATGCTATAAATAACCAAAATAAGTAAATTAGAGATGAAACACTCATATTACTAGATTTTAGTGAAATTTAGAGAATCATTAGGGAAAAATTTTAAAAATATTTGCCAATATGTATTAAAATCTAGAAGCAGTGAAAGAAAATTTCTGGACACAAATAACCTATGAAAAGTGAACCAAAAGGATATAAAAGCTATTGAGTATGTCCGTATAGATCAGTATCAAGTAAGATGTCAACAATATTTGTGAAAGAGCAAAAAGCTCTGCTTACAGCAAGTTTTCTCATTGATGAATATCACACGACTTTAAGGAATATCTAATATCAATGCTACTTTGGCTGCATTGCTATGAAAGTGAAAAGAGAAGGAACACTGAAAAACTCATCTTACAAAGCCAGTATTTCTGTGGCTAAGAGCTGGTAAGAAAACAGCATTGAAAATGGCAGTCCAATTCACATGGTGAACGTTGTTGCAAAAAACAAA
>NW_008343553.1:325448-325786 GCF_000622305.1 Nannospalax galili | reverse complement strand
GTTTAACAGTATGAAATTAGAAGTTGAAGACAGCACTTCCAATAAACAGTAATGCACTTCCATCCACATGTAGAGCTTGACGTAGAACCCATCTCTCATGCTATGCAAAATGTATCTCAAAATGGATCAAAGATCCCTGCATGTGTAATGAAAATTTACAATGACTTGAAGAAAATCTTCATGATCTTAGCAAAGAGGAAAGTATTTAGATTAGAATTTCGCTAGCCAAAGAAACTTTAGCCACTTCAAAAATGCAACTCAAAAAATTAGATCAATTACATCTCATTGTATTATAATGGCTGTCACAAATTTAATAATTCCAAAACTCCCAGGTATGT
>NW_008343553.1:314495-325099 GCF_000622305.1 Nannospalax galili | reverse complement strand
AGTATATTTACATAATGTTGTATTATTCACCCATAACCAATAATGAGACCATGTCATCTTCAGGAAAATGACAGAAATTAAAGCATATCTCATGAAGCAATAAACCATACAAAAAAACAGTATTTCCTAATTTGTTTGAAATGTTGAAACCAAATAAAAATACCAGTCAAAGCTCCTGATGGTAGAAGGGAAGTGAAAGTCACCATTGGGCACAGCTTCCCTGACAGGTTGTTACTTTTGCTATTTTAAAAAATATTTTATATATTATTTTTATTTGATATGTATCAGTGTTATGCCTGCATGTAGATAAGTGCACCCAGGTCATGCAATGGCCACGGAGGACAGAAGAGGCTCTCAGATTCCCTGGAACTGGACAGTTGTTAGCTGCCTTGTGGGTGCTTGGATTCAAACCTGGGTCTTCTGCATAGAACAGTCAGCGTTCTTAACCACTGAACCATCTCTCCAGCCCCCTTTGCTTACTATTTTTATGTAAGTCTAAGCTATTGTTGACCCCTAGCTGCCTGCATGGAAACTTCTTTCAGTATCAAAGTTTGTCAAGAGGAATGAAGCTTCCAGGACATTATTTCTCTTGTCAGAAAAAGAGCCAGGACAATGGAAGAGCAAGTACAGAGATAAAGGGAAAGAAAAAGCCCAAGACAGGGAGAAAGTAGGAAACAGATGTTACCAATGAGGAAATGGGGAAAATGGGGCTATTCAACTGGAAAGGCAGGAGAGGGGTACTTAACAAAGAAGCTTGGGAGGTAAGGGGAAGAAGGAACTCAAGAGACTGGGGAGACATAAACTGGGGAGGGAGGAGGGAGGCTTGGACAGGGAGACAGATAGGAGGGATAAATAAGCTTAGGGAGCATAAAAAATTCAGAAATAAGTTTATTAACTAGATTCAACCCCTCCTGAAAAATACACATTAAATATCTGAACATGACTGAAAGTGTCTACCTGAAGGCTGAGGACAAAGGAACACAGTACCAGATAGGAGAAACCTCCCTCTGAGTTGTTGGTTAGGGTGAGCCAAGAGACTCCAAACTATTATACACTGTTGCCTTAGCCCTTTATTTCACCTCCCAGAACATGAAGGTAAAGCCAAATTACAGATGATAGAACATATTTCAGATATAGGACTTGAAACAATGGAGTTGGAACTAATCTGGATGCCTTCTCCCTGAAGACCAGCACTTATAGTTTTATATGCAAGCTGCTAAAAGGGAAAAAATCAATCAATTGTCCAACCCATATCCAGGGCCCAATAACCACAATGGCCCACACATCAAACTAGCTCTACTGGTGCAGTAGTGAAACCTTTACCTAGGTGGTAATCAACAGCTATCTACCTGGATTTAAAGCCCTTTAAATGGTAAGAAACTCATAAATAGCAGTGTAAATATAGCCAAATGCACTTGGCTGAAGAGGTCATAGATCTCTGAGATGCTAAATATGGATTATTATATTTATAGACAAGAATACAGTACACCACTCATCAAAGAATCTCCTTTATGTAACAGATGGAGGCTGTTACAAAGTTCCACAACTGGTCAAACATAGAGATTATATGTCTGAAAGATGTCCAGCCCTAAATGACACATCTACAGTTGAACCTCTATGCCTGACTCATAAAACATAGATGAACAGGGCACACAGAGAAGACTAATACAGCCATCAACTCTCAGCAGCAAATCTTCCTCAAACAAGAGTGTGATACACACAGAAGGCCACACCCAGCTAAGTTTTGTAGAATGGGAGGCTACAATGTCCATGGGTAGAACTCCAATAGTAAACCTTACCCACCAACAGCTCAGGGACCATTGTGGAAGAGAGGGGAAACAGAATGTAAGAGCCAGGGCTGGTGCATGAGCATAAACAAACAGAGGCTTTCAGACTGCTCGGAAATTGTTCATATGACCTTTCTAGGTGACAGCAAGGACAAGATCCAGGCCAACTCAACCAGACAAAACCCCAGAATAGAATGAAGGAAATGGGAGGCAGGCTTCAAATTTTGTACTAGAAATATTGGCAACTGATTACTGCCGGGTGAGGGAGAGTAGATTTCTTTAAGTGAGTGAATCTACATAGGCTAACTAGGCTCCAGTGAATGAACTTAATATATATATATGAATGTATTAAATCCTGTTGGGGGTGTGTATGGAGGTCATGGATACGGCAGTTGTCAAAGTTTGATTAAGATTTCCAATATGAAATGAAAAACCCAGTTGAAATTTTTTCTTGAAGCAGTCTTTGCACTTCTATCTGCTTTTATTCCTCTCTTTCTCTCATTCTTTCACTCACCCTGGACCATGCTCAGGTCTCAACATAACTAAGCAAGGACTCTGTGATCTCTTTTCATTGTTTCCTGAACATAGCAATTTTCATGATAACACTACTCACAAACTTTATTATTTTTCATGGTTTATCCAAGTAGATTACATTCTATATGGTGCATAAATCAATGCTTCTTTGTTCTTTTGCACACTAGCACATAGTAGAGATCTAAATTATATTCTTGAATAAACTGATAATTTTTTAGCAGTTGCACATGAAATTCCTAGTATAACTGACAATATCCTAAAAGGATACTAATTTACCTGCTTGACAGAACAGAAATCCAGGGACTTGTCATAGTATTGGAATATATGAGTCTATAATAGAAAGAATGCTGTAGTGCAATTTTTATATCTCACTTGTAAAGTAAACAGCCCAAACAAGAGAAGCAATATCATTTTCTGAAAATTACAGAGGAATGCAAACAAGGAAAGGTGTGGTGTTACCTTAGGCAGAGGTTTGGCAGGTTTGCAGTGAAGTCCTCCCACAAATTCAAAATTTGGTAAGAGGGGACGAGGAAATTCTAAATCCCAATATGTTCGAATGAGCCACATATCTGCTTTTCCCATCATCTCAAATATTGTTGTGGGTCTCCCTGGAGCAAAACAAAAAATACAAAATGCAGAATAATGTGAGAATGATGTCTAGAATATAGCATTTGATTTCTGTAGGTGATCTGAAATAATACAAACAAGGTCTTCAAATATTTGCATTTTGATTAATATATCTATATATACGAATACAAATGTTAAACTATACATACATTAATTAAATTGTATCACAGCTTCAAAATAACAGCTGTTAATTTAGGAACTCCATGTTATACTGAATGAATCTTATATTTTAAAAAATAGTTTTCACAGAATATTTCATCTAATTTTTACAATATAGATGCCCTGTCCTTGATACTTGATTCTTCATATTGTGATAACTTGGAGAATGTCATTGAATTCCATATAGCTACTATTATAATTTGTTCATCATAGGAGTTTAGTAATATTAACTTGAATACAGTGGTAAATGTTTCAAAAATTATTCATATTCAAATTTTGCTTATCCATACTTTAGGTTGTATTTTATTTATTGGAGAGGAATTTTGAAAGCAAAAAGTAATAAAGCATATCCATTATGTAGCAAGGATTTAAGGTTTAAAACATGATTGCTGTCAATTTGTGAAGTCTGAAATTCTAAATAACCTAAATACACAGAACTCTCTTTCTGATCTTAAAACAAATGCTCAATTGTGAAGGATATTTCATGATATTACAGTTAAATAGTCAATTTATACGTGAAGTACCTGATTTGCGAAGTGAAATATTTGCCCTGATGTTGATAGTGGTGGAGGAAAAGAAGTTCTCAATGCTCATATCTATGATCATTAAAATATTTAGACATTTATAATTACTTTTATTGACATAACACACAAGGTAAACCACAAGTAATTCTTTAGAGAAATTCTCTTTGGCTCAATTTGTAGAAATATTGATTTTAATTTCTGGAGTATTCTGAACAACTCTATGGTGTCTCTTTGTTTCTGAGATTGCTTGATTAACTTCTATTGTTTTTTCAATTCATAATTAACAGTCACTTTCTTCTAGTTTCATATTAATTCAGAAACACTCATGTTCGTGGAACTAGTCTGAGTTTCAAAGTAACAATGAAAGACAGAGCTTACCTAGAACTTCGCTGTAAAGCTGATTCCACTTCTTTTCATTAAATGTTTGGAACCAAAAGTCAAAGTATAAAACATGCATCATATTCTTTACCCTCTCCACAAATGTCATCCGGTCACTTAATTCTGAGAAAATTACCGGCACATAGGAAGGAGGGAACGGAAGTCCCCCACCATACTTTTCAAAAGTATATCCAATAGAGAAGCGAAGAGTGTACACGAGGGGTATTTTAAATACCTCCGCCAGCAGCTCACCGCAGGGACCAATTGCATCTGCGAGAACAACATCAAACTTTGATTCCTGTAGTTTCTTCATAAGACTCTTGTTCCTAACTACTGCTTTGCATAAATTTTCAATAGTATCAGAATATTTATAAAGGGATTTTTGCAATTGTGGATAATATTTCCAAAATGATTTTTTTGCATAACTACTTGTCCATTCTTTTACCAAGTCTGTAAATATATATTCCAGATCATCTTTACTCATTGATGTAGGGTATATCTGGAATTTTATAGTAGATGATTTGCTGGGATCAACAAGGATGGATGAGATCAATAAGGACGGAAGCTGAAGATGTCAGAACAGTTACTTCATGCCCTCTCTCAACAAGTTCATCCAGGATTATCTTTATGTTCATCCAATGACTGTATTCCATGGGCCACACCAGCACTTTTCCACAAGTTCCAGATCTGAAGTAGCATATCAGCTGTGTCAAGAGCAGGACTGAAGACCATTTTACGGACATCATGCTGCAATGCAATTCTTTCTGCATTTGCTGTTCCTCTCTGCAGCCCTCCATGTTTATATGTAACGACAAATCAATCAAGAAGTTAACACATAACTTCTACAATTCAAAGTGCAGGAATAATATGATAAGCTTGATCACCTGATTTCACATGTAAATAAATACATGGAGCTTGAACTGAAGATGTTGAAAGTTTGTTTGCCTACTTTCTTTTTGGACTGTATTCTATTCACTAAGATATAATAAAGTTTTCTGTGCAAGTCACCTCTCTTAATGATAATATTTCAGGGTCCTGTCAAAAATTGTGGCAATTGAGAGGCTTTTGCTTCTGTACTGTCCTCATGTAGCAGTAAAGAACAGTGAACAATACTGTTGAATCAACATTTTTCCAAGAAGTTATTTTTCAATTTTTTGACTATAGTACATACCACAGCATTATGCTCTGTAGTTAGTTGCTCAGAATTGTCATGTTCAATCCTGGAAAGTGGAGGGAGGCTCAAAAGACAGAGAAAAATGAAGCAAATGAACAACAAAGCAAAAGTACTCACAAAACTCATAGCACGTATCCTTAGGTAAAATAAATCAAAAACATTTTCTGGGGTAGAGATCTGTTTTCAGAAATACCTATAAGTTGTTCATGGAGCTAGAAGTGCGTTCCCTGAGCTTTCACGCATGCTGGGTGGGCTTTTAGATGAAACGGTTGCCTGAGTCATCCGTGCTCCAATGACTGACCTCTTTTTTTTTTTATCTTGAAGTTCTAAAAACATACTTGTATGTTTTCTTTTCTTTTAATTTATTTTTTTATTTCTTTTATTTTTTTAGAAGAAGCATTTCATTATAGTTTTAACATACTCAACAACAATTTCCAGAGCAAAGGTACATCTTTTTCAAAAGTGGCGATATAAATTTTAAGTTCACAGTTCAATTAATACAGTTATACGATATTGAACTCAGTATAAACCCTGTCAGACATAAAATTAAATGAGTCTTTAACCTTCAAAAGAGATCTCCACTTGATGTTTCTGAAATGAATCCAATAAATTGTTCATCTCAAAAGGCTGCATTTGAGTGAATCTATTTCTTTGTTTTTTTCATCATTGCCTTATCTGATGTGAAGACATTTGTTCCCATCTTCCCAATTTAGGTAATTTTTGAAACCCAAACATGGAAGGACAGAATCATTGATGATTCAGGGAGAAGTGATTGTGTAGGCCTCTCTGTAGGCAATATAATATGCATCTGAAACTCAGCTGTTTTCCCAGAAAGAACTTCCTTGCATAAGAAGGGAATTAAAACATGAGAAAGATATGATGCATTTCTTCACATTAGAACCTGATATGCAAGAAAAGTGAAAAAAAGAGAACAAGATGCACATGTTGATTTGATGTTTATTAGAGCTGGTAGGGAACAGGACAAACAGTGATATTTGGTTGTAATAAAAAGCTCTTCATGGGATCCTAAAATGTGAAACCCATTGTAAGACTCAGGTACTGAGAGGGGAGATAATAGAGTATACATGATTGAAGGTATCTCTTAGTATAGGCACCTTTAGTATAGATGGAGGCAACAGTCCATGATTTACAATGCTGAGAGGAGCCTTAATAATGAGTTAGCAAAGAAAAACATGAAAATCACAGGATAAATTTCATCTGAACTGCTTAACCTGGGAAGACTTTTAAAGAGAAAAATCAATATGCCTTTTTCTGCCTGGCATGTGAGGCTGTGGGATATGGGGGCAGATGAGCTCAGTCTCAGAGCTGTGTAAGCAGAGAAATCATTTATTTATTTAACTATTCATCCCTCCTAGAGACAGCCTGCATAATTTGCAGCAATTTGAAGGAAATCTGTCCCAAGTGGACTGGCTCACATGAGCCATTAGGAATTCGTAGTATTTGTTATCTCAGTTCCCCATGAATATCAGGGAATTAGAAGTAAAAAGGAGAAAGGACGAGAATTAATAATGGACCTGGACATGGGAAAGATAGAATTTGATACCTAGTTCATCAGGATCTATAAGATTGAGGTCACAGGAGAGTTTACAAAAGAACTTAGTTCAACAGGTACAGTCACATTATTATGGGTCTTCAGTGTTTTGTTTGTTTTGTTTTTAATGCTCTTGGAGGGGTGCATCCATTGCAAAAGTCTTTCTATTGAATTTAAATGATTTAGATCAGCATGTAAACTGGATTTATGAGAAACTAAATCAGACAGGTAGGGGTCAAAAAAAGAAAAATTAGAAGAAAGGGTCTGTTTGATGGGTGAAGGTTGGTCCATGACAGTGCCCCAAGATAGGACAAACTTTTCACATAGAACAACAGTGGATTATACGGAAAAAAGTAATATTGTGCTTCCTACCTATCCATACCATTGCATCAAACACTCACATTTTTAAGATATTATCCCACAAACATTGATATAGTTTTACAATTATTTTTGATTATTTTTGTTTTGTGTGGAAGTGCACCTGTGTCGTGCAGTGCGCACAGAGAACAGAAGAGGGCGTCTGGAACTGGAGTTACCTATGGTTGTTAGGTAGCATGTGGGTGGAGGGATGCAAACCTCGGTCTTCAAAAAGAACAGCCTGAGCTTTTAACCACTGAGCCATCTCTCCAGCTCCAAATATTAATATTTTGATAGAGTAATTGACAATTATAGGAATTTTTCCTGTCCTATTAGACTTTGCTAATTTTTTAAAGTGTTACCCTCAATACTAGGTCCAAAGACTAATTGACACTTATTTGAAGGGATCTTGCTATTATAGATAGATATACAGACATCAAATTCTAGAATGCTGTGTCTTCTACTTGCTTTGAGGCCTCTCAAAGACAGTTTATAGACTTGCAGTCATTAAAAGAAAGCAATACATGTTAAAGCTGTAGTGAAATGATTCTTCTAATCATGGAGTTATTAAAATTTTTAAAAAATGATAAAAATAATAATCCTTCAAAGCATAAAAATTTCCTCCTTAATAATTACTACCTGACGACTTTATATCCATGCTCAGATGCCAAAGAGCTCAGAAAGTAACCGACTGTGACTAATAATAATCAGATATATAGAGACTAGAAATGCATGTGCAAACATTTTAATGTCAATTGCATTAAAAATGAATTTTTCTCTATGAAACTGTGTATTTTAATAATGAAATGGAGATCTTTTTAAAGGTTAAAATCTCATTTAATTTTATGACTTATAGGTTTTATCCTGAGTACATTATTGTATAACTGTAATAATTCAACTGTGAACCTTAAAATTTACAGCCAATTTTGAAAGAGATGCATCTTAGCTCAAGAAATTGTTATTGAATATGTCAATGCTGTTGTAATTAAATGCTTCTTCTAAGCATGTGGTTATTAAATAAATAATTTTAAAAAAGAGAACAAGAAAGAGTACATGAAGTTATCAGAAAAAAGTGATGGGGAGATATGGGAGGAGTTAGACGGGAGGGAGAGGTCATGGATTTGATCAGGATACCTTATATGCTTATATGCCTGTATGAAATTCTCAATAAATTATTTTTTAAAAAAACAAAAAAATACAAATTAAAAAAAAGAAAGTAATACAATGTTAAGGTTATACTTGAACCTGGAAGTAATATTAAGTAGATATCAGAAATCTCAGAATATTTCTCAGAATATATTTTTCTGTATGAAATACACAAAAATTCAATAAAAACAAAAAAATGAAAAAAGTGAAAAAAAAAAAAAAAAACCGAAGCAAAAAAAAAAAAAAAGAAAAACAAGAAAACCATCATGTGCTTATTCATTCCCTTTTATCCCTATCCCTCACACATTCTGATTTTATATAGGCCAATTCAGTGAACTCTTTTAGAAGTTCCCTAAGATCAGAATAGGCTGACTCAGGTTCAACAACCCTGAGTCCAAGTATCTACCGTGCCAATTATATTTACAGCTCGAAAAATATCTGCTTCCCCTAGTGGACAGGAGGCTGCCAATGACTGAAGAAGGGAAATGAAGAGAAGAGGTGAATATGGGTCTTGCCCTTGAAGAAGTCCCATTTCTTTGTAAATGTGACTAAGACTGCTGCTAACACATCAGAATACAGATATTTATGACTGAGGAAAGGGAAAGAAATCTAGAAAAATTCAAGGAAGTGAATATTCTGGTATAGGAATAAGTGAAGAAGATCTTGATTTGTCGAGTTGTATTTCCAATTTATTTTTAATATACAGAAGACCCTGAATACATTTGGTGTTTGAGAGTGTATTTGCTAATTTTTAAATGATTTCTGTCTTTTTGTATACCTAATCATGTAAGATATCTTTTCCTTACAATCACAAACTTATTTAAATAGTTCAGAAACCATATTGTAGGTTCAAATTTACAATTCATATTCCTGTATGTTTGATTTGCCTGAAAATTTCAATGTCTATTGATTATTTTTCCAATTGGTATGAAAATTACTTGAATCAATAGGAGGCTTTACTGAGTAGTTTTTTGTCTATTTGACACAAACTATAGTCAGTGGAGAAGAAGGAATCTCGACTGAGGGATTTCCTCCAACAGAATAGCCTACGACCATGTCTATGAGCTATTTTCTTAATTTCTAATTGACGTAGGAAGGCCCAGTTCACTGTGTGTGGAGCTATGCATGAGCAGGCAGAAATGTCTGGGTTACATAAGCAAGATAGTGAAACAAACCAGGGAAGTAGTCTAGTTAGCTCCATTCCTCTGTGGTTTCTGCTTCAGTTCCTGCCTCAGGTTCCTGCATTGAGTTCTGGTTCTGAATTCCCTGAGTGATGGTTCTCCATCAAATATATATTCTGTATGCCTGATCAGTTGTGGAACTCTGTAATTGCCTCAATCTGATGCAAAAAGAAGGGTTCTTGAAGAGTGGTGTACAATATACATGTCTGTAATATAAGGATCCATATTCAGCATATAGTAATAAATTTCATTTGTCTATAATTATGACAAAGGTATGGTTTTATCTAAGATCTATGACCTCTCCAACCATGTATAGTTATCTATAATTACAGTGCCACCCATGAGTTCCCTCCCATTGAGATGGCTTTAAGGTCAATTAGATAGCTGTTGATCACAGATAAAAGTGCCAACCAATAGTGCAATAGTGGTAGTTTGCTGTGCTAGTCATTGTGGCCATTAGGCTTTAGAGCTGGATTGGACTTTGGATTGATTTTCTCCCTTAGAACCGTGAGAACTTGTCTTCCATGAGAAGACCTCCAGGTCAGTTTCAGCTCCATTTCCCCAAGTTCAATGTCTGAAGAATGTCCTGTATTCAGCAGTAGGATCTTACCTTCGAGCTCTGGGAGACAATCAAGTGCTCCAGAAATACGCTGTGTTATTTTGTGGGTTTCATGGACCACTGTGACTAAGAACTCAAAAGGAGGTAATTCCTGTCTGGTAGTGTGCTCCTTGCCTTACAACCCCCAGTTATACACATCCACTAATGTTCAAACACTGTATATGTATTTCTCAGAGTGTTCCTGAGTCAACACATTTCCCTCTGGCTTTCACATCACCCAAGCTCCATTCATCTCTTCTCTATCCCCTATCCAACCTCCCTCCTCCCTCCTCAGTCCAAACACCCCATTTCCAATTCTTCTGATGTCTTCCTCAATCTCTTTCTTTAGAGATTTAAAAATTGCGTTGTAGATTTATTCAGTGTTTTTGGTGAGCTTTATTCCTGAATATTTTATTTTATTTGAGGTTATTGTGATTGTGTATTGAATGCTTTTTTGACTGCTTCTTAATAGCATATAGAAAGGATATTCAATTTTGTAAGTAGATTTTTTTTAGCCTGCCACTTTACTGAAAGTAATCATCATTTCCAGCAATTTTGTGGTGGAATTATTTGTTATCTTTTACGTA
>NW_008343553.1:290645-313448 GCF_000622305.1 Nannospalax galili | reverse complement strand
TCCCTGGTTGTCTCCTTTGCTTTACAGAAGCTTTGTAGGTTAATGAGGTCCCATTCATTGATTTTTGACCTTAAGGACTGAGCAACAGATGTCGATTTAGAAAATCTTTTCTTATACCTATGTCTGGTAGGGTACTGTCTGTGTTTGCTTGCATAATCTTCAGAATTTCAAGTTTTATGTTGATGTCATCGATCCATTTTGAGTTGACTTTTTGCAAGACAAAAAATAAGGGTTATTCTTCTACAAAGTGGTGGGGATCCAGTTTTGGCAGCACTATTTGTTGAAGATGCTGTATTTCCTTCAATGTGTGCTCTTAGCACCATTGTCAAATATCAGGAGGCAGAAATGGAATGTATTCTTGTCTAGGTCTTCTATTGTGTTCCATTGACCTTTGTACGTGTTTTTGTACAATGTATCATGCTGTTTTAATGACTAGAGCTCTGTAATAGAGTCTTAGATTTGGTATGGTAATGCCCCAGCACTGTTCTTTTTCCCAACATTTCTTTGAATATCAGGGTCTTTTGTGATTCAATGTAAAATGTAGAATTTATTTTCTAGTTCCATGGGAAATGTCATGGGTATTTTTATTGGCATGGCATTGAACATATAGATTGCATTTCATAAGACAGTCATTTTCACAATATTAATTCTACGAATTCATGAGCATGGTTAGTCCTTGCATCTCCTGGTATCTTCCTCTATTTCTTTCTTTAGAGATTTAAAAATTTCATTGTAGAGTTTTCAATGTTTTTGGTTATCTTTACTCCTGAATATTTTATTTTATTTGAGGTTATTGTGATTGTGTATTGAATGCTTTTTTGACAGCTTGTTAATAGCAGATAGAAAGGATATTCAATTTTGTAAGTTGATTTTTTTAGCCTGCCACTTTACTGAAAGTAATCATCATTTCCAGCAATTTTGTGGTGGAATTATTTGTAATCTCTTATGTATAGCATCATCTCATCTGATAATTTGACCTCTACTTTTCTAATTAGTAGTCCTTTAATTTCCTTCTCCTGTCTTATTGCTCTAGAAAGAATTTCAAGCACTATATTTAAAAGGAGCAGGGATAGGGGACAGCCTTGTCTGGTCTGATATTAATGGAATGCTTCCAATCTTTCTCCATTTAGAGTGATTTGGCCCTTGGGTTTCTTGTGTATCGCTTTGATTATGTTGAGGTATGTTCCCTCAAGTCCAATTACCTCTGGGACATTCAGTATGAATGTGTGTTGGATTTTGTCAAAAGCCTTTTCTGCATATATTGAGATAATAATGTGATTGGTGTCTTTAAGTACAATTAAATAATTTATTACATTTATTGACATGAATATTGAATCATTCCTGCATCTCTGGAAGAAAAGATGACTTAATCATGGTGAATAAACTCTGTGATGTGCGTCTGTATGTGGTTTGTATTTTGTCGAGAATCTTTGTGTCTATATTCATTAAGGGTATGGGCTTATATTTTTCTCTTTTTTTGTTGTGTCGTTATCTCGTTTTGGTATTTGATGATACTGGCTTCAGAGGATTTAGGGAGTTCTCTCTCTGTTTCTATATTTTTGCATAATTTAAGAAGTATTGGATGTAGATCTTCTTCAAATGTCTGGTAACATTCTGCTGTGGCTCTATGTGGGCCTGGGCTTTTTATATTTGGGAGACTTTCCATTACTGTTTCAATTTCCTTATTTGTTATAGGTCTACTTAAGCTATTGATCTGTTCTTGGATTAACTTTGGTGGTTTCCATGAATTTAGGAATTCATTCATTTCTTTTTAGATTTTCAAATTTATTGGAGCATAGGTTTTTAAAGTATTCCCTTACAATGTATGTGTATCCGCTGCAATGTTTCCCTTTCATCTCTAATTTTGTTATTTTTGATTTGGTTTCCCTTTCTTTTGGGTAAATGGGATGATGATCTGTCTATGTTGTTTAAGTTTTCAAAGAAAGAACCATCTCTGAGGTTCATTGATTCTTTGTATTGCTTTCTTTGCTTCAATTTCATTAATTTCTACTTTTATTTTTGTTATTTTATCTCATATCCTAATTTTGGGTTTGGTTTGTTCTTTACTTTCAAGTCTTGAGTTGTTCTGTTAAGTCATTTATATATTCTCCTTCTAGTTTTTTAAAATTATTTATTTAATAACCATATTATTAGAAGAAGCATTTCATTACAACAGAATTGACATATTCAATAACAATTTCCACAGCTAAGATGCATCACTTTCAAATTTGGCTGTAAATATTTAGGTTTACAGTTGAATTAATACAGTTATACAATATTGTACCCCGTATAAACCCTGTAAGACATAAGATTAAATGAAGTTTAAAACTTTAAAAAAGATCCCCATTTCATTATTAAAATACATAGTTTCATACTACAAAATTCATTTTTAATACAATTGACACTAAGATACACATGCGTTTCTAATCTCTATATATCTGATTATTACTAGTCACACTCAGTTACTTTCTGATCTCCTTGGAATCTGAGCATGGATATAAAGTCATCAGGTAGATTTCAATCTGCTAATTACATCTACTAATTATTAAGGAGCAATTTTTTATGCTTTGAAAAATTATTATTATCATTTATTTATTTATTTTTGTGCCCACTTCCCAGATAGCACCCTTCCATAGCCTCCCTACCCCCACTAGAGCACTTATACTCTGATATTCTTGCTACTGTCTGCTGTGTTGTCGGCACCCCCAGCCATTCCCCACTACTTGCCCTTCTGGTGAATGTAGTTAACATATCTACAGGTCTTTGTTTTAGGAAGGTCAGCTGTCCCTCATCTAGTGGTAATCATTTGTCAATATTCTTTTGGATAAGATTGGGGTCTGCTGTTCATTTTTCCAGTTCTATGCTGGGTTACTATCTGGGAATCCCTTTGGCCACCCTGGCCAACAACTCAAAAGAAGGTATCGCCTGTCTGGCATTGTTGTCTGTTATGTAGCCTTTAGCTATACATATGGACTCTTATAAAATTATATTGGCCCCTTTAATCTATGGTTATACTTTTCTTTTAGGTGTTTAAGGCCATACAGTTGATCCAGATATACCAATTTATTTTTACTCTTAAGGTCATTTAAGGATCTGTTCCTCAGGGGTCACATGGGCTTGGGAGGAGCTCCTGGCTTCTTTCTTTTACCACGTCCACCTATGTGAAGATGTCAAAGGTCCTGCTAGACTATGGTTGGCTTCACTTGGAAGCATGGAGGAAATGATTCTTCTGTGTTGACCCTCCTCTTTATAGACTGGACACTGTTTCAAGACCATCTGGTGGGGTCTTCTTGGCCTCTTTGATCAAGAGGACAGGTGACCTACCACCATTATAGGACATTTTGAGAGATGCTTATAGTCCCCTGGAACCAGTTGACTTAGGAGAGCAAGGAGCAAAAAGTGTCCTTTATGTCCCTCTGACCAAATTATTATAGTCCTCAAAGTATGTCTATTAAACACCCAAGAAGTTTAGTTCCACCAGTCTGGTATTTTTAATTACTGTGTGTCATGTAAATAAATCTTGGGCCAAGACCAATTGTTTCAGATAAACCTTAGCTAGTCATATATTTCTTGATCTGCTATGGATAATTTGTCAGTAGGTTGTAGGAGTAATGTGGTTCTCTATGGTTTTTAAAACTAGCTAGGCATTGTTTATATTTTGTGTTGTCTCACTCCTCCATCATGGTTTTCCCACTTCAGGTGCCCCCAAATACCCCCCTTTCTCCCTTACTAACACCCTTCTCCTATGGTCTTACCTTTCTTGAGCTCCTTCTTTCCCTTTATCCCCTAGGTTCCTTGTATACTCTCCCACTTCCCTTAACCTAAACCAATTTTTATCCATATATCCCTTATTAAGGCCTGTTTCCTACTGTTCTTCTCTTTAAGGTTATTTCTTTTCCTTTACCTCCCCGTTTCCTTTCCATAATCCTGATTCCTGTAGTTATGTCTGGTTGCATACTTATTTATTAGAGTCTGGTTCTAGGATCCACATAAGAGGGAGAACATATGTCAATTTTTTTGCTGAGTCTGTGTTACTTCACTTAGTATAACAGTATCTAGTTCCGTCCACTGACCTGCAAATTTCATGATTTCATTTTTCTTTTGTGCTGAGTAAAACTCCGTCGTATAAATGAACCACATTTTCGTTATCCACTCATCAATTAAGGGACACTTAAGTTGCTTCCATCTCTTTGCTATTGTGAAAAGAGCAGCCACAAACATGGATGTACAAGTGTCTCTGCATTAGGATGAGTTCTTGGATATATGTCAAGGAGTGGTATAATTGGGTCAAATGGTAGGTTCATTTGTAGTTTTTTAAGAGTTCTCCACACTGCTTTCCATTGGGGTTGAACAAGTTTGCAGCCCCACCAGCAGTGAATGAGTGTTCGTTCCCCTTTCCCCGCATCCTCTCCAACATTTGGTATCATTTGTTCTCTTGATCTTAGCCAGTCTGACTGGGGTAAGATGAAATCTTAAAGTGGTTTTAATTTGCATTTCCCTAATTATTAGTGATGTTGAACATGTTTAAAATGTTTCATAGTCATCTTTACTTCTTTTGAGAACTCTCCGTTCAGCTCTTTAACCCATGTTTTAATTGGGTTGCTTCTTGTCTTCGTTCTCTGTTTTTTGAGTTCCTTATATACTCTTGTTATTAAACCTCTGTCTGATGTATCGTTGGTGAAGATTTTCTCCCATTCTGTGGGTTTTCTGTGTGCTTTCTTGGTTTTCTCCTTTAATGTAGAGAAGCTTTTTAGTTTATTGAGGTCTCATTTGTTACTTCTTGATCTTGTTTCTTGAGCAACTGATGTCCGGTTTAGAAAATCCTTTCCACACCTGTATCTTGTTGGTTTTTCCCAATGTTTTCTTCTAATAGTTTCAGAGTTTCAGGCTTTACATTGAGATCCTTGAGCAATTTGGAATTCACTTTTGTGCAGGGTGAAAGATATGGGTTTAGTTTCATTCTTCTACAAGTGGAGATCCAGTTTTGCCAGCACCATTTGCTGAACATGCTGCCTTTCCTCCAGTTAATGTTCTTGGCCCCTTTGTCAAATATCAGGTGGCTGAAATTGAATTTGCTCATATTCTGGTCTTCAATTTTGTTCCATTGGTCTATGGGTCTATTTTTCTGGCAGTACCATGTTGTTTTTATGATGATAACTCTGTAATACAGCTTGAAATCTGGTACAGTAATCCCACTGGCATTACCCTTAGTGCTCAGGGTTGTTTTGGCGATCCGGGGTCTTTTCTGCTTCCATATGAATCTTAGGATAGTTTTTTCCATTTTTGTGAAAAATGTCATGGGGATTTTGATTGGCATTGCTTTGAATCTATATATGACTTTTGGTAGAATGGTCATTTTCACAAATGTCTTCCTCAATCTCTTTCTTTAATGATTTAAAATTTTCATTGTAGAGCACTTTAATGTCTTTGGTCAGGTTTATTCCAACATGTTTTTTTGCAGCTATTGTGAAGGGGAGTGATTCCATGTGCTCTTTCTCTGATTGCTTGTTATTGGTATATAGGAAGGCTACAGACTTTTGTAGGTTAATATTATATCCTGCCATTTTACTAAACTTGTTAATAATTTCTAGGAGTTTTCTGGTGGAATTTTTGGTGACCCTTAGATATAATATCATATCATCTGCAAAAAGTGATAATGTGATGTCTTCTTTTCCAATTATTACTCTATGAATTTCCTTGTCTTATTGCTCTTGCAAGAGTTTCAAGCACTATGTTAAAGAGAAGTGAGGATAGTGGACAGCCTTGTCTGGTTCCTGATTTCAATGGGAATGCTTCCAGCTTTTCTCCATTTAGAATGATGTTGGCTGTGGGTTTGTTATATATGGCTTTAATTATGTTGAGGCATGTTCCCTCCAGTCCAATTCTCTCTAGGACTTTGAACATAAATGCATGTTGAATTTTGTCAAAGGCCTTCTCTGAATCTATTGAGATGACAATGTTGTTCTTGTCTTTGAGCCCATTTACATGATTTATGGCGTTTATTGACACATATATTGAAACATCCTTGCATCTCTGGGATAAAGCAGGCTTGATCATGGTGGATAATTTTTTTTTTGTGTGTGTCTGAATGCAGTTTGCAAGTAGCTTGTTGTGAATTTTTGGATCTATGTTCTAAGGATATGGGTCTATAGTTTTCTTTTTAGGTTGTATCTTTACCTGGCTTTGGTATTAGAGTGATGTTGTCTTCCTAAAAGCAATTTGGAAGTTCTCCTTCCATTTCTATTTTTTGAATAAATTAAATAGTATTGGATGCAGATCTTCTTTAAATGTCTGATAGAATTCTGCTATAAATCCATCTGGTCCTGGGCTTTTTTTAGTAGGGAGATTTTGTATTACTGTTTCAATTTCTATTTATGTTATGGGTCTGTTTAAGCTGTTAATCTCTTCTTGTTTTAGTTTTGATGGTTCCCATTCCTTTAGATATCCATCCATTTCTTTTAGGTTTTCAAGTTTAGTAGCATATAGGTTTTTAAAGTATTCCCTTATAATGTTCTGTATCTTTCTGGTGTCTGTTGTGATGTTTCCCCTTTCATTTCTGATTTTGTTGATTTGGAGGTGCTCTTTGTTTCTTTTGGTTAACTTGCATAGCGGTTGTCAATCTTGTATATCTTTTCATCAGTTTTGGAATTGTTGATTCTTTTGTTTTCTTTGTTTCAATTTCATTATTTTCTGCCCTGATTTTTGTTATTTCTTCTTATCTGCTGGGTTTGGGTTTTATTTGCTGTTGCTTTTCAAGTGTCTTGAGTCACAATGTTAAGTCATTTATTTGTTTTTTTTCGGATTTTTTGATGTAGGCACTTAGAATTATAAACTTCCATCTAAGGCCTGCTTTCAGCATGTCCCAGAGGTTTTGTCATGTTTATTGTCCTTTTCACTTAATTCCAGGAATACTTTAATTTCTTTCTGAACTTCTCTTTTGACATATTCACATTCAGGAGTGTGTTGTTTAATCTCCTTGTGTTCATGTGGTGATAAGGGCTTCTTCCAGGGTTTATTGTAAGCTTTATTGCACTGTAGTCTGATCAAATGCTTGGAATTATTTCAATCTTTTTGTATTTGTTGAGGTTTATTTTGTACAAGGTTCCATGGGCTTCTGAGTAGAAAGTATGTCCTTTGGTGCTAGTGTGGAATACTCGGTACATGTTTGTTAAATCCATTTGATATATGGTATTGTTTAATTCAGATGTCTCTCTGTTAACTCTCTGCCCTGTTGATCTATCTAATGGAGACAATGAGGTATTGATATCTCCTACTCTTAATGAGTTGGGGTTAATCTGGGTATTAAAGTCCTGTAGTATTATTTTTATGAAGTTGGGTGCACCAGAGTTTGGTGAATATATGTTCATGATTGTAATATCTTCTTGATTCATTGTTCCTTTGATCAAAATGAAGTCGCCCTCTTTGTCTCTTCTGATTAGTTTTAGTTTAAAGTCTATTTTGTCAGTTGCTAGAATTGCTATGCCTGCTTTTATCTTAGTGCCATTTGCTTGGTATATTTTTTTCCATCCTTTCACTTTAAGATAGTGTCTGTCCTTGAAAGTGAGATGAGTTTCTTGCAGACAACAAAAAGATGGGTTTTGTTTCTTAATCCATTCAACTAATCTGTATCTTTTGACTAGGGAGGTCAGTCCATTGATATTTAAAGTTATTAATGAAAGATGAGTATTGAATCCTGTCATTTTTATTTCTGTTTACATTCTTGATATAGCTGTACTTTTCCACAGTTATACCTTCATTGAATTTCTTTCTGCAACCCCTTGGTTATAGTCATTCTTTTCTTCAGCTCTTTGTATTGCTTCAGAACTCTCTGAAGGGCTGTTTTGGTGGACATGAATTCCCCCAGCCTATTTATGTAATGGAAGATTTTTCTTTTCCCTTTGACTATAATAGATATTTTGGCTGGGTATAGTATTCTGGGTTGGCATCTGTGGTCATTTAAAACTGGGAATACTTTGTTCCAGGATCTTCTGCCTTTCTTAGTTTGAACTGAAAAGTCAGCTGTAATACTAATAGGTTTTCCTTTATATGTGACTTGTTGTTTCTCTTTTGCAGCTTTCAGAATTGTCTTTGTATTGTACATATAGTGTTTTTAATATGATGTGCCATGGAGAGTTTCTTTTCTGGTCCTGTCTCTTTGGTCTTATATATGCTTCTTGTATTTGTATGGGCATGTCTTTCTTTAATTTAAGGAAATTTTCTTCCATGACTCTGTTGAAGATCTGGCCCATGACATTGTCTTGGGTTTCCTCCCCTTCCTGTATGCCTATGATTCATAAGTTTGGTCTTTTTATAGTGTCACATAATTCCTGCATATTCCATTCTTGTGATTTCTTAAATTTTTCATCATCTTTGCTTGAGTAGTCTAATTCATCCACTTTATCTTCAAGTCTTGATATTCTGTTTTCCATTTTGTTCATCCTATTTGTGAGGCTTTCTCCTGTCGTTTCTAATTGGCTTACTGAGTGTTTCACTTCCTTCTTCATTTCAACCTGAGTATTCTTCAATATTTTTAACTCTTTTCTGAATTCATTCTGAAGCTTATCCCTATTTTCCTTCAGTTCTTTGATTTCTTTGTTTGTGTGGTCTTAAATTCACTGAATTCTTTTATCATGTTTATAGTTGTTGCACAACTGGTCACATACAGAGATTGTCTGTGATTTTGTGGGGATATGTTATTTTGGTTTTTCATGTTATTTTTTCTCTGTGATTTTGACATGTGAATTTCTTTTGTAGTTTCTGATTCTTGTGTGAGACTCAGGCCTTCAAGTTTAGGACTGCTTCTTTTTGTGAACTTTATGTTTCTTTATGGTTTACTTTTGGGGCATGAAAAGCTGGTTCATCTAAGCTTCAGGTTCTCTCTTTTGATTTTATATTGGAGTGGCCAGATTGCTTTTGTCTTCAGGAGTTCCCAAAAAGGCCCAATTCAGATGACAGTCAGAAGTTTTCAGGCTTTCTCTTAAGGTCTGGATCCCTCCAGGAATGATTTTGCCCTCAGGAATTTGGGGGTTGTACTGGTCTTGGAGCCTGGCCCAAGAAAGATACTGGTCCAGGGCTGCTGGTGGCCATGCCACCCAGAGATGCAAAGGCAGATGGGGCGGGAAGAGGCCCCAAGGACCCCTGGGGCCTGCACTGAGGAGCTGTGTTGGTCTGGATGCAAAGGATCAGGAAAGGTCAGCCCCCACCTCCCAGAAAGAGGCTGGAGGGTGGTTTAGGCCCAAGGGGGCAGAGAGAGGTGAGGGCAGGGCCAGGCCCAGAAGCAGTGCTCCTGGAGCCCAGAGAAGGCACTACGTTGGTCTGAATGAAAAGGATCAGGAAGCAGTATTGATTTCCCAGGTGCCTGGGGGCCCCATGACAAGCAACGGGGCAGGATCCAAACTAAGAGGAGAGACGGGAGGGGGTGATGGGATGGTGAATGAGGCTGTGGGAGTCAAGTCAGGAGGGTGCAATGAACTTAACCCGGAGAGAGGCCTGCGGGTAGGAGAGAGGCCTGTGGAGGTTCCTGCAGGCCCAGGGAAGCAGAGGGACAATAGGGCCCTCCTTCTAATTTTTTAATGTAGTCACTTAGAGCTATAAACTTACCTCCTAGGACTGATTTTAAAATGTTCCAAAGAATTTGTTGTGTTGCTTTGTCATTGTCATTTAGTTCCAGGAATATTTTTATTTTTTTCTTAATTTCTTTTTTGACCAATTCAGTTTTTGGGAGTGTGCTATTTAGCCTCCATTATTTCAGGTTGTTTAATCTCTACTAGTTACTAGAGCTCCTATGCTTATGATTATAATTTTTTTTGCCTTGTGGTCTGATAGAACACATGGATTTATATCTTTTTCTATTTCTTAAAGTATCCCAATATGTGGTCAGTTTTAGAGAAACTTGCATGGGCTTGTGAATAGACAGTATATTCTTTGGGGCCAGGGTGGAATATTCTGCAGATGTAAGATGTTATTTAATTCAGATATCTTTGTTTACTTTTTGTTCAACTGACCTGTCTATTGGAGATAGTGTGATACTGAAGTCAGCTACTGTACTGAGTTGGGGTTATTCTGTGTTTTATAGAACTGTAGAACTGTTTCCATGAAATTGGGTATACAAGAGTTTGGTGCTTATATCCTCATACTTGTAATGTCTTCTTGGTCATTTATTCCTTTGATTAGAATGAAGTGACCTGCTTCATCTCTTCTGATTAGTTTTAATTTGATGTCTATATTGTCAGATATTGTAATTGCAACACCTGCTTATTTCTTATTTTTCCATCCTTTCAGCCTAAGGTAGTGCCTATTCTTGAAGGTGAGATGAATTTCTTGAAGACAACAAAAAGATGGATTTTCTTTCTTAATGCATTCCACTAGCCCATTTATTTTGACTGTTCTTTGTATGTCCAATGGAAAATTTTATTTTGGTTTTGTTTAGTTGAATTTTGTTTCTACTTTTATTGTTTATGTAGCTTGGTTGTTTTTTGCTCAGGTATGAAAAGTTAGTTGGTGTGGGCTTCAGGATTTTGTAAGGAAGTAGGGTGGTCTGAGTAGTTGGTATGTCAGGGTAGAAGGGAGACTGTTCTGTGTGGGCAGATCATAAGATCAAGGAAAGATGGGAGTTGGGAAAGCTTGTCGGTGACCTAACAAACCATCCTAGAAGATTAAGATAATCTGGGTTAGGAATCTAGTCCAAAGATCGTCCAATGAGCAAGAGAAGGCCTGTGTCCAAGGGGAACAGGGTGAAGGAATATATTGGAGGTATTCAGGCTTCAGGGAAATCAAGATGCAGTGGGCAGGATCTGACTTACCAGGGTAGTATGAGGCAGATCATGGGATGAAGGACAGATGGTGATGGAGAAAGCATGTGGAGGGTCTAGCAACCTATACTAGAGGATTTGAGTAGTCTGGGTTAGGAAACTATTCCAGTGATCTTGGGGGGATGAGCAAGAGCCAGCCTGGGCCCAAGGATAACAGGTTTACGAGGTAGGAGTGGATAGACTGGAAGTGTTCAGCCTGAAGGGGAACCCAAAAGCACCAAATTTAAACAAAAAAGAAATTAGAAAATTAAACATACATGTTAAAAATAAGGAAATTGAAACAGTAATACAAAGGTTCCTGACTAAAATCAGCCCAAGCCCAGATGGATTTGCAGCAGAATTTTAGCAGCCCTTTAATGAAGGTCTACAACTAATACTGCTTAAATAATTCAGAAAGACAGAAACAGAGGGAGAACTTGAAAACTCCTTCTATGAAGTCAGTATTATCATATTACTCAAATCAGGTAAAGATGCAGCAAAAAGAAAACTATAGGTCAATATCCCTAATGAGCTTAGATGCAAAAATTCTCAAAAAATATAATGAAGTCCAACTTAATGATTGTTGACCTCAATGTCTGAGCAGCTGGTGTCTGATTTAGAAAGTCCTCTCCTACACCTATGCCTTGGAGGGTGCTGCCGATGTTTTCTTCCAGCAATTTCTGAGTTTCAGGATTTATATTGAGGTCTTTGATCCATTTGGAATTGACTTATCTTGAAGGTTCTAAAAGAAATTACCATATCCTAAAAGGATACTATAAATTACCTAATATAAATTACCATATACTAAAAGGACAATACTTTTCAGTTCTGACAGAAGTAAAATGCAGGGACTTGTCAATGTATGGGTGTATATGAGTCTGCATTTGAAAGAATGCAATATCACACCTTTCATATCTCTCTTACTAAATCAACAGCCAAACAAGAAAAGCAAAATAATTTCCCTGAAATTTACATAGGAACGCAATCAAGAAACACATATATGGTGTTACCTTAGGAAGGTGTTTGTCATGTTTGCAGTGAAATCCTTGAACAAATTCAAAATTTGGTAAGAAGGGGTGAGGGAACTCCAAATTCCAATATGTTTGAATGAGCAACACATCTGCTTTTCTCATCAATGCAGATAATATTGTGGGTCTTCCTGTAAGAAAGGACAGGACTCCTACATTAAACTTCAGCCACCCGGGGCTCAGGGCCCATCACAGAAGAGGGGGGGCAGAAAGTTTGTAAAAGTCAGGAAGGAGGTGTACGACCTTATGGAAACAGAGTCCTACAAGCTCCTGGGACCCTGCTCATGTGAATCTATGACAATGGTGTCAGTATACAAAAGTCCCATGCAAACTCAGGCAGACAAAAACCCAGCATAAAACTGGGGAAATGAACAAGAGAACCCAATCTTAGGAAACATTGACAGCTGATTATTATTGGATGAGGAAGAGCTAATCTTTCTAAAACAAGAGACTCTAGATAGGCTGACTCGACCTCAGTGGATAAACTTGCACAGGGGAAAGTCTGGGGACACTGACTTGACACATCAGGCCTTAACATGGATGACAGAGTATTTGGGTTCCAGTGGGGGCAGGGGTGCCTGTGGGAGCATGCTGGTGGGGACAGGGGTATAAAAATGGCTATGATTCTTTAAGATATTCTGTATAAAATACACAAAAATTCAACAAAAACAAAATTTAAAAAATACAAAATGCAGAGTAATCTGAGAATTTTGTCTGGAACGTAGCATGTTATTTCCAAAGATTATTTGAAACAACACAGACAAGCTCTTCAAATATTTGAATGTTGATTAATAATATTAAGGTATATATGTACATATACATAAATTAAATTGTATCACAACTTCAAAATAACAGCTCTTTATTTAGAAGCTCAGTACTATATTCATTGAATCATACCATACTTTTAAAATAGCTTTTATGGAGTATTTCAACTAATTTTTAAAACTTAAAAGCTCTCTCCTGATTTTTGATTCTTTAGATAAATTTTGAAAATTTGAAGAATGTGATTGAATTCCGCATAGCAAATATAGTAATTGGTTCATCATAGGAGTTTAGTAATATTAACTTATTTGGATAATGGAAAGTCACAATGGTATATGTTTCATAAATTATTCCAGTTCAAATTCTATTTACTCATAATTTAGTTCATGTTTTATTTACTGGGAAGGAATTTTGAAAACACAGATTAATAAAGCACATCTATTATGCAGCAAGGATTTAGTCTTTAAAACTTGATTTATGTCGATTTCTGGTCTGAAATTCTAAAGACCTAAATTCACAGAACTCGCTTTCTGGACTAAAGACACTGCTTAATTATGAAGGACATTTCATTATATGACAAATAAATATTTTAATTTATATGTTAAGTATCTTATTTACTAAGAAAAATATTTGCCCTGAGGTTACATATGTGATAGTGGTGGTGAAATATAAGTCTTTAATGTACATATCATTAAAACATTTAATGACGTCTATAATTACTTTTATTGAAGTCAAATAACACAGGATAAACCACAAATAATTCCTCAGAGAAATTCTCTTTAACTCAATTTGTAGGAATATTAATTTTAATTTCTGGAGTACTCTGAACAATTCTATAGTGTTATCCCTTGCTTTCTAGATTGCTTAATTGGCTTTTATTTTTATTTTACAGTTCACTATTAACAGTCACATTCTTCTGACTTTATACTAATTCAGACACACGTATATTCATGGAAATAGTAAGTCTGAATTTCACAGTAACAATGAAAGACAGAGCATACCTAGAACTTCACTGTAAAACTGATTCCACTTCTCATTAAATGTTTGGAAACAAAAGTCAAAGTGTAGAACATGCATCATATTCTTTACACTCTCCACAAATTTCATCCAGTCACTTAATTCTGAGAAAACAACTGGCACATAAGAAAGGAGAAGTGGAAGTCCCCCACTATATTTTTCACATGTGTATCCAGGACAGAAGCAAATAGTGTACACGAATGGTATTTTTAAAACTTCAGCCAGCAGCTCACCACTGGGACAAAGTACAGCTGACAGAACATCAAACTTTGATTCCTATAGGTTTTTCTTTATAAGACTCTTGTTCCTAACAGCTGTTTTGCATAAATTTTCACAAATATCAGAAGATTCACTAATAGATTTTTGCAATTGTGAATAATATTTCCAAACTAAATATTTTCCATAATCATTTATCCATTCGATTATGAATTTTGTAATCCTATATTCCAGATCCTCTTTGCTCATAAATAGAGGGAAAATGTCAAATTTATAGATGACTTGCTGAGATCAAGAATGGATGCTGAATATGTCAGAACAGTTACTTCATGATCTCTCTCAACTACTCCATCCAGATTTATCTTCGTGTTGATCCAATGTCTGTCGTCTGTGGGCCACACCAGCACTTTTCCACAAGTTCCAGATCTGAAGTAGCATATCAGCTGTTTCAAGAGGACTGAAGTCCATTTCACAGACATCTTGCTTCAATGCAATGCTTTCTGCATTTACCTTTACTTTCTGCAAGTTTCCATACTTATATGTAAAGACAAATCAATCAAGATGTTAACGCATAACTTCTACAGTTCAAAGTACAGGAATAAGATAATAAGCCTGATCATGTGATTTCACATGCTAATAAATACATGGAACTTGAATTCATGGTAACAAAAACTTGTTTGTCTCCTTTATTTTTGAACTGTCTATTATTGAGCAAGATAGAACAACTTTTTCTGTGCCAATTACATCTCTCAACTATCACATTTCAGAGCCATATCGAAAATTTCAGGAACTGAGAAGCTTTTGCTTCTGTAGTGTCCTGATCTAGGAGTAAGGAACAAAGAATGATACTGTTGAATCAGCATTTTTCAAACAGGGTTTTTTTTTTTAACTTGTTGCATATATGATACATTATGCTATGTAGTTAGTTACTCCAAATTATCATGTTCCATTCTGTTGGAAAGAACTTCCAATGAATAGTAATGAGAATTGTGAATATCTACATATAGAACTTGAAGTAGGACCCATCCCTCACTCTGTACAAAATGTATCTTAAAATGGATCAAAGACCTCAACATGAGTAATGAAAATTTGCAATGACTTGAAGAAAACTATGATATTTGCAAAGAGAAAAGATTTTTGATTAAAATGTTACTCTCCCAGGAAATAAACCAGGAACTAATAAATGATGCTTCTTTACAAAGCTTCTGAAGAAGAAAGGAAAAAAATCATATGAATTAAGGAATACTCTAAAGGTAGGAAGAAAAGTGTTAGCTATTCACATCAGAATTCCAGTTTTAAAACCACTAATAGTTGTGCTGAAGAGATGGCTCAGCAGTTTTTAGAGCACTGACCGCTCCTGCAGAGAACCAGGGTTGGATTCCCAGCACCCACATGGTGGTTAACAACCATCTGTAGCTCCAGCTCCAGGGGCTCTGATGGCTTCTTCTGACCTCCACGGGCACTGCATGACATGGGTGCACTTACACACATGCAGGCAATTCACTCATATACATAAAATAAAAATAAATAAAAATTAAATAAACCACTAATAGCCAAAGAACAAATAAACCAATCAAAACAGGTAATTGATCTCAAAGGATATTTCTCAATAGAGGTACAAGTAGCCAATAAATACATGAACAATTTTTGTTAATATCTTTAGCCATTATGAAAATGAAACTCAAAAAATTATATTGTTAACATCTTATACTATTAGAATGGCTGCACAAAGTGCAAAAACTGCAAAACTCCCAAATATGTCATGGAAAGAGACATTTATATGTTCTAATTGGAAATGTAGAAAAGATATAGCCAGTATGAAAAATTTTAAGAAGTTTCCTCAGACAAATAGCATTAGAACAAGTGTATGATCCATGTATATCTTTCTTGACTCGTCGATTTGATGGAAATTGTCTGCAAGAAAAACAGAACTCCAGGTGGAGAATTAAGTTTTGCCAGCACCGTTTGTTGAAGATGCTGCCTTTCTTCCATTCTGTGTTCTTAGCATCTTTGTCAAATATCAGGTGGCTGAAGTTACATATATTCATGTTCGTGTATTCTATTGTGTTCTGTTGATCTGTCTCTTTTTGTGCCAGCACCATGCTATTTTTATGACTATAGCTCTGTAATGTAATCTGAGATCTAGTATGGTGATTCCACCCAGCATCGTTCTTTTTGTCCAAGATGCTTTGGCCTTTTGTCATTCCATGTAAAGTTTAGTATAATTTTTCTTTCTCTATGAAGAATGTGGGCATTTTGATTGGGATTGTCTTGAATCTATAAATTACTTTTGGTAAGATGATCATTTTCACAATATTAATTCTACCAATTCAGGAGCATAGTAGGTCTTTCCATCTACTAGTGTCTTCCCTTATCTCTTTCTTTAGATGTTAGAAATTTTCATTGTAGAGATCTTTAATATCTTTGGGTAGGTTTATTCCTAAGTATTTTATTGTTTTTGAAGCTGTTGAGAATGGGAGGGTTTCCTTGAGTGCCTTTTCTGTTTGCTTGTTATTGATATATAAAAAGGTTGCTGATTTTTGTAAGTTAATTTTGTAGCCTGCCACTTTACTGAAAGTAATAATCATTTCTAAACATTTTCTAGTGGAATTATTGGGGTCTGTTATGTATAATATCAGCTAGAAATAGGGATAATTTGATCTCTTCTTTTGCAATTAGTACTCCTTTAATTTCCTTCTCTTGTCATATTGTTCTTGCAAGAGTTCCAAGTACTGTAATACTACATCAAAAAGGAGTGGAGATAGTGGACAGCCCTGTCTGGTTCTTGATTTCAATTGGAATACTTCCCATTTTTCTCCATTTAGGATGATGTTGACTATGGCTTTGTTGTATATATCTTTAATTATGTTGAGGTATGTTCCCTTGAGACCAATTCCTTCTAGGACTTTTAACATGAATGCATGTCAGATTTTTGTCAAATGCCTACTCTGTATATACTCATGTCTGAGCTGGACATGTGGTTTTTGTCTTTAGGTCCATTTATATGTTTTATTATGTTTATTGACTTACATATATTGAATCAACCCTACAACTCTGGAATAAAGTCAGCTTGGTCATGGTGGATGATCTTTTTGATGTGTGTCTGTATGTGGTTTGCGAGTATTTTGTTGAGTGTCTTTGCATCTATGTTCATTAAGGATATGGGTCTATAGTTTTCTTTCATTGTTGTTGTTGTACCTTTACCTGGTTTTGGTATTAAGGCTATACTGACTTCATAGAAGGAGTTTGGAAGTATTCCCTCTCTTTCTTTCTTTCTTTCTTTCTTTCTTTCTTTCTTTCTTTCTTTCTTTCTTTCTTTCTTTCTCTTTCTTTCTTTCTTTCTTTCTTTCTTTCAATAATTTAAGCAGTATTGGTTGCAGGTTTTCTTTGAATGTCTGGCAATATCATGCTGTGAATCCATCTGGGCCTGTGTTAATTTTAGTCAGGAGGTTTTGTATTATTGTTTGAATTTCATTATTTGTCATGGGTCTGTTTAGGCTGTTGATCTCCTCGTAGTTTAACTTTAGTAGTGACCGTGACTTTAGAAATTCGTCCATTTCTTTTAGATTGTCAAATTTAATGGAGTATATTTTAAAGTATTTTTTAACAATGTTTTGCACCTTTTTTGCTGTCTTATTGATATTTCCCCTTTTGTTTCTGATTCAACTCCAAATGGATCAATGACATCAATATAAAACCTGAAACTTGAAAACTGCTAGAAAAAAAAGTAGGCAGCACCCTCCAAGATACAGGCAAAGAAAACAACTTTCTAAGTCAAACACCAGCTTGCTCAGGAACTAAGGTCAACAATCAGTAAGTGGGACCTCATTAAATTACAAAGCTTCTGTGCAAAAGAAACAATCAAGGAAGGGAAGAAGAAACCCACTAAGTGGGAGAAAATATTCACCAGCTACACATCTCACAGAGGATTAATATCCAGAATATACAAAGAACTCAAAAAAAAAGATAACCCGATAAAAAGATGGGCAATAGACCAAAACAGCGAATTCTCAAATGAAGAAATGAAAAAGTCAAGAAGTACTTTGAAAAGTGTTCAACATCCTTAGTAGTTCAGAAATGCAGACAAAAACCACTTTAAGGATTCCTTCTGACCCCAGTCAGACTGGCAAAGATCATGAGACAAAAGGCTCCAAATGCTGGAAATGATGTGGAGAAAGAGGAATTATCACTCACTGCTGGTGGGAATGAAAACTACTGCAACCACTTTGGAAAACAGTGTGGAGAACCCTCAAAAATCTAAAAATGAACCTAACATACGATTCAGTTATGCCACTCCTTGACATATACCCAAAGACTCATCACTGTGCAGATACCTGTACATCCATGTTTGTTGCTGCTGTCTTCACAATAGCTAAGATACAGAAACCTAACTGTCCCTCGACTGATGAATGGTTAATGAAAATATGGTACATAATGGAATTCTATTCAGCAGTAATAAAAGATGAAATTATGAAATTTGCAGGTAAATGGGTAAAACTAGAAAACTACTAAGTGAAACAACACAAATGCAGAAAAGCAAGTGACTTATGTTTTCCCTCATTTGAGGATTGCAGCACCAATCTTTTATATGTGAGTCTATAAATTCTGATGTAACACAAGGAGTCAGGTAAGGGGAAAGGATACATGAAGGTAAAAGAAAAGAAAGAACCTGAAGGGGAGTAGAAGGGAACAGATGTTACCAGGGAGTAGGTGGGGAAAGCAGGAATATTCAGCAGGAAGGAGAGGAGGAAGGGACATGCAAGGGTCCATGGTGTTGAGGATGGAGGCAAGTCAGGAGATGGAGGATTGTGGGAGTTGGGTGGCTTTCGGGGGAGGATGGGGCACTGTGACTAGGGAGGGAGGGAGGGAGGATGGAGGCCAGATGGGAGATAAAATAGTAGATATGAATGAATCTTGGGGGGCTAGGAAACCCAGTGGGAAGTGATGCCCTTGAAACACCATGAGAAAGGCACATACAGTCTTTGAAGATTAATGCATATGTATACTGGGGGCTGCTTGACGAGGAACATAGTGCCAGAGAGAAGAGACCTTCCTTTGAGTGGTTGGTGAAGGTGGTCCAGGAGACTCCCAAAATAACACAGGATATTGTCAAACCTCTTGGTTATCTCCCAGAACTAGTAGATAAAACCCTACTGTTGAAGACAGGACATACTTACAATACAGGACTTGAAAGAATGGAGCAGGAACTGGCCTAGAATCTTTATAAGTGAAATTTGGCTATCATAATGCTAGATGATGATATGCAAATTGCCAAAGAGAAAAAGCAACCAATGGTCCAACCCAGTCCTAAAGCATAATGACCATAATGACTGTCATGGCAAGCTACCTCTATTGGTGCCATATATGACCATGATCGGCACAGCAAACTACCTCTATTGGTGCAATAGTGGTACTAGTATCTCGGGGGCAATCAACAGCTATCTAATTGAAGTTAAAGGCCTCTCAATGGGATTGAACTCATGGGGGACATTATAAACCCCGACAAATACACATGGCAGGAGAGGATATAGATCCTAGAGAAAATCACATCTCAAGAAAATTAAATTTCTTACTATATGCTAAATATTGATCCTTATATTTATGGACAAGTATACCATACATCACTCATGAAAGATGCTTCTTTTTGCAACAGATGGAAACTACTCCAGAATTGCATTCTTTAAACAAGTATAGAATGTATTATAATTATTGATTTAACTTTTTCTTGATAATTGTGTTGCTTCAAGAAAAATACCCTACTTGCTGAGAGAATTCCGTTGTAATTGTATATTAATGGAGTATATTTGGGAGCAACTGGTAGGAAGGGATATACCTGTAGTACTGATGTAGTATAGTCATAAAGACAGCATGGTACTGGCACAAGAACAGACAGGAAGATCAATGGAACACAATAGAAGGCCCAAACGTGAGTACATTCAGTTTCAGCCACATGATATTTGATAAAGGTGTCAAGAGCACACAGTGGAGGAAAGGCTACATCTTCCACAAATAGTCTTACAAAACTGAATATCTACCTGTAGAAGAATGAAATTGGACCCTTATCTTTCACCATGAACAAAAGTCAACTCCAAGTTGATCAAAGACCTCAAAATGAAAACTAAAATTCCGAAACTTCTAGAAAAAAAATGGGCAGTACCCTAAAACAAAACTAAAAATGAATCTACTATATGTTTGATGAAACTCTTTTCACAATAGCTAAGAAATGGAAACAACGTAAATGTTCCTCAATAATGAATGGTTAATGAAAACGAGGTAGGTTTAAACAATTGACTACTACTACTTAGTGTCAAGGAATGATGGAATTTACAGGTAAGTGAATGGAACTAGAAACTGTTATACTAAGCAAAGTAACACAGACTCAGAAAACCAAGTGGTGTATGTTCTCCTTCATTTGCAGATCCTAGCACCACATTCTTATATGTGAATATATATCCTGATGTAACAAGAGACAGGAAAATGGAAAGGAAGCATGGAGGGAAAGGGAAAGAAAGTTCCAGATACAGTGGGATAGTAGGATACAGATGTTACCAAGAGGAAAATGGGGGCATTCAATTGGGAAGGGAGAAGGAAGTTACATACAAGGAACAATAGCGGATAAAGTGGAAGAAAGAACCCAAGAGAGGGGGGATAATAGAAGACAGGTATTACCAAGAGGAAAATGGGGGCACTTAAATTGGGGATGGACAAAGAGAGAGAGAGAAAGGACAGATAAATAAAGCTTAAGTGGCATAAAAAGTCAGATAGAAATGTATTAACCAATACCCCCCCACCTGAAAATCTGAAAATATCTGAACATGAGTGAACATGTCTATCTGAAGGTTGTGTAACAAGGATCACAGTTCCAGACAGGAGAAACCTCCCTTTGAGTGGTTGGTCAGTATGGTCCAAGAGACTCCAAAATAACACAGACTAATGAAACAGTCCTAGTCCTTGATAACCTCCCAGAACCTGAAGGCAAGACCCTGTTGCTGAAGGGAAGACATACTATGGATACAGGACTTGGACTAGCGAAGATGGAACTGACCTAGAAGCCAACTCTTTTAAGACTAGCTCTCATAGTTCCAGAGGGTACCATGCAAGCTGCTAAGGGAAAAAATCAGTCAATGGTCCAACCAACTCCAAAGTCTGATAACCACAATGATCAGCATTTCAAACTACTTCTGTTGGTGCAGTAGTGACACTTTTATTGAAGGGGTAATCAATAACTATCTAATTGGACTTAAGGCCCTCTCAATGGGGGGGGAAATCATGGGTGGCAATGCAAATATAGCCAAGTACACATTACTGCAGAGGTCATAGATCCTAGAGAAAACCCCATCTCTTTCATATTTCTAGACAAATGAAAGTTCTTACTGTATGCTAAATATGGATTCTTATATTTACGGACAAGTATATCATACAGCACTCATAAAGAAGCTTCCTTTTGCAACAGATGGAGAAACTATTATAGAGTTCTGGAACTAGTCAAACACAAAGAATATATGTCTAAGAGATCCCCAGCCCTAAGTGACACATTTACAGTGGAACCTCTCACCTAAGGCACATGGAACATAGTGGAACATGGGGTATAGTGAATATTAATACATCCCTCAATCATCAACATTGAAGCTTCCTCAAAAAATAGAGTGGAATGCACAGAGATGTCCACAAATGATTAAGCTTTAGAGAACAAGGGACTACAAGTTTGTGTCTCTGGATAGGACACCTATAGTAAACTTCACCCATATATGCCTCAGGGTCCATTTCTTATTTTTATTTTTGTGTATGAGTATATTGCTAACATGTATGTAAGTGCACCCATGTCATGCAATACTCACAGAGGTCAGAAGAAAGCCTCAGAAATCCCTGGAACTGGAGTTCACCGCAAGAGCAGCCAGTGTGCTAAACCACTGAGTCATCTCTTTAGCCCCTTCAGTAAACTTTTGAAATAAAATATTTCCCTCTGGTTTTTCACATCCTTATTTATCATATTTATTTCTCTTCTCTTTCCCCTTGTATAGTACTCCCTATTCTCTCCCCAGTTAAACTATCTCCCAACTGTCTCCGTTTCCCCCTTGATAACATCTGTCCCCACTACCTCCCTCTCTAAATCTCCTTCTTCTTCTTAGCTTCATGGTTCCTTTCATTTTTTTTGGCTCCTGCAGTTACAACAGGAAGTATTTTCATATCTAAGGATTGGGAGCTCAGATCCACAAATGCAGCTTGGATCTCCTACTGTTCTTCTCTCTCAGGTTTTTCTTTCCTTTACCTCTCGGTCCCTTTCCATTTACCTGACTCCTGCAGTTACATTAGGATATATGTCTTTTATCTATTTAGTAAGCATAATTCCAATCATCATTACACATAGATGAATGGTAAATCTCAAATTTAATAATAAATGTTTTGCTGGGATCAATAAAGGGAAGATGAAGATGTCAGAACTGTTACCTCAAGATCTCTTTGGACAAATGCATCCAGGATTGTCTTAATGTTGATCCACAAGCTGTGGTTTATGGAAAACACCATGATTTCTCCAAAAATTAAAGTTAGGCCGTCAGCCATTTAAAAAATAGAATTTAAATCCATTTCCTTGACATGTTCCTGCAATGTAGTCACTGTAATAATTGCTGTAACTAAATTATTCTGTGCTCACATGTAAAGACAAATTTATTGAGTTAACATATCTAGAATTCAAAGTACATCAAGAAGATAATAAGACTAAAGATTTGCATTTTGTATATAAATAATACATAGAACATGAATTCAAGTTTACAATAGTTTGTTTACCTTCTTTATTCTGATACTTTCTATCATTTAGCTTAAAGACTTTGCATGCACAAGACACCTGTCTTAAATATAAATTATTAGAACACAATCAATAACAGTTGAAATTGATTCAGTGTCTCTTATTTATGTAGTCTCCTTATGTAGTGTGTTGCAGTAAATATCACATATCATATGATATATATATGTATATTTATTTTATATTA
>NW_008343553.1:238585-290443 GCF_000622305.1 Nannospalax galili | reverse complement strand
GTATATTTATATTTTATATTAAAGCTGAATCATATGTTGTTACACGTTATGATTCATAGCATTTAAAATGTTCAATAATATATACTATACATACCAAAAAATTAAACAATTTAAGGTGCACATCTGCACCCTCAGATGTACGTGTCATACAAATACACAGTCATAGTAAATGAAAAAGAATCAAAACAGCTTACAAATATAGAAACAAAGAAAACGATGCAAAGAATCAGTGACTCTAAGAACTGCTTCTTTGAAAAACTAAAGAAGAAAGACACTTATCCCAGCTAACCAAACCAAATAAAGAGCAAATGAAAATTCAACAAATTCGGAGACAAAAGGGAAAACACCAAGACAGGTACCACAAAGGTTCAGAATATCATAAGGGTTAAAATCCTATACTTGGATTCACGGCAGAATTTTACCAGACTTTGAAATAACATCTACAACAAATACTACCTAACTTATTCAAAAAGATAAAAACAGAGGGAAAACTCCCAAACCCCTTTTATGACACCAATATTATTACCAGTATTACTGTAATACCCAAACCAGGAAAAGATACAAAAAGAAAACTATAGGCCCATATCCCTAATCAAGATATATATAAAATTTCTCAACATAATTCTCACAAATCATTTACAGACACAAATCAAAATGATCAACTACCATGATCAAGTGTGTTTATTCCAGAGATGCAGGAAAGATCAGTATATATAAATCAGTAAACAATAAATCATATAAATGGACTGAAAGACAAAAATTACCTAATCGTTTTCAATAGACTCAGAAAAGGTTTTAAAAAATTCAACATGTCTTCATGATAAAAGTCTGGAAGGGAATTTGACTGAATTGAACACACTGCAGCATAATTAAAGTTACATACAACAAACCCACAGTCAACATCATTCTAATTGGAGAAAGACTTGAAGCATTCATATCCAAATCAAGAGCAAGGAAAGGCTGTCTCCTATCCCCACTCATTTTTAATACAGTGGGTAAAACACTAGCTGGAGCAAAAAGACAAGTGAAAGAAATTAAAGGGGTACCTGACTAGGGCAGAACTGCCACCCATTTCCCTCACTCCAAGCTGGACCCTGGTATGATTGAGTTGACATAGGTCCTGTGCTCAATGCCACCGTTATCATGAGTTCATAGGTGCAAACTTCAAGTGGCCTGAATGTCTCTGTATCCCTATGTTGATGTACCAACCCTGTCTCTTACAATCTTTCCAACCCCTCTTTTGCAGTGGGCCCTGAGCCATGACTGGGAGAGGTTTGACATAGGAGTCCTATCCAAGGACACACACTCTTCAATCTCTTATTATTTAAACATTGACAATTTGTGACTTTTTGGGTGCATCGCACTCTGTTGCATAAGAACACTTCATGGGTGAGAGTAAAGGGGTGCACTAGTTTTCTCTCTATCCCTTATTATGCTATGTTCAATGAGTCTTAGGTGTAAAGGTTCCACTGTAGCTGTAACATCTAGGACTAGGAATCTCTCAGTCAAATATTTTCTGTGTCTTACCAGTTGTGAGGTTCTGCAGTAGCCTCAATTTGTTGCAAAAAGAAGCTTCTTAGATGAGTGGTGTACATTATACTTCTGTAAATATAAGGATCTGTATTTAGCATATGGTAAGAAATTTCATTTGTTTATAAATATAACAGAGGTAGCGTTTTCTCTAGGATCCATTACCTCTCAAGCCATGTGAATTTGGTTGTTTACAGTACCACCCATGAGTTCACTCCCATTGAGAGGGCTTAAAGTTTAATTAGATTGCTGCTGATTACAGCCCCAGATCACAATGCCACTAGAGGTAGTTTGCTCTGGGGTCATTATGGTTATTATATTTAGGACTGGTTTGGACCATTGATTGATAAATACCTTAGCAGCTTGCATATTATTCTTCAGAACTATAATAGTTATACTTCAGGTAGAAGGCTTCTAGGTCAGTTCCTACTCGATTGCTCCAAGTCCTGTATCCAAAATATGTTCTGTCTTCAGCAGTATGATCTTATCTTTGAGTTCTGGGAGATAATCTAGAGTTCTGGCAATACCCTGTGTTACTTTGGGAGTTTCTTGGACCACTCTGACCAACCACTCAAAGGAAGTTCTCTCCCATCTGGCACAGTCTTCTTTGCCATACAGCCCCCAGGTAAACATATAGACTAATATTCAGACACTCTATTTGCATTTCATTTTTTTTCTCCTAAGTAGCTTCAGCATTTATTTTTATTAATTTTTTATGTGTATTTCAAACAGAACATCCCAAACAATCTTATTCATCTTTACACCCACATCCTAAACGGCACCCTCCCATAGCCTTTCCCCTACTTCCACAAAGTAGCCCATATACTCTGTCATCCCTGTTACTGCCCACAGTGTTATCAGTGTCCCCAGTCGTTCCCCATTGCTAGTCCATCCACTGAGTCTAGTCAGGTTATGTAAAGTTCCTTGTTTTAGGAAGATCAGCTCTTCCTCATCTAGCAGCAATCAGTTGTCAACATTCCTTGAGATAAGATTGGATTCTGCTGTTCATTTTCCCAGTTCTATGATGGGTTACTCTCTGGGGGTGTCTTGGGCCACACTGGCCAACTACTCAAAGGAAGATATCTCCTGTCTGGCATTGTTTCTTCCCTTCAGCTATTACACATGGACTCTTAAAGAGTTACAATGATCACTTTAATCTCTGGATATACTTTCCTTTTGGGTGTTTAAGACCATGCAGTTGGCCCAAATTTATTTTTACTTTTAAGGTCATTTGAGGATTTGTTCCTCGGTGATCATATGGGTTGGTAGGAGCCATTGGCTCTTTTATTTTACCAGTTCCATCTATGTGAAGATAAGTCAAAGGTTCTACTCAACCAAGGCTGGCTTCACTTGGAAGCATAGAGGAAATGTTTCTTCTGTGTTGACCCTCGTCTTTGTACACTGGACACTGGTTCAAGTCCACCTGCTTGGGTCTCCATGTTATCCCTGAATAAGAGGACAGGTGACTTACCAGAGTTACAGAACATTTTTGAAATATGTTCCATATTCCCCTGGAACTTTATCGACCTTGGAGGGCAAGGAGCAAAACCTGTCCTTTAAGCCCTTCTGACCAGATTAGTATAGGCCTCAAAGTATGGCTGTTTAACATCCAAGAATGTTAATTTCATCAGTCTGGTACTTTTAATTACTGTACACTATGTAGATAAAGCTTGGGCAAGAACCAAAAGTTCTTAGATAAACCTTGACCAGACATATATTCCTTGAACTAGTTGTATGTATAATTTGTCAGTAGGTTATTAGACTAATATGGTTCCCTCAGGTTTTTTTAAAACTAGCTAGGCATTATTTATCTCTCTGTAACCCTTACACCATGGTTTCCCTATTTAAAGTGCCCCACTTTTCCCATTCCTCCTTAATGCCTTTCTCCTATGGCTCCTTCTTTCCCTTTAACCCCAAAGTTCCTTGTATAACCTTCCCTCCCTGCTCCCATTTAAATAACCCCATTTTTATCCATATCTCCCTAAGTAACACCTGTTTCCTACTGTTCTTCTCTCTCAGGTTCTATCTTTTCCTTTACCTCCCTGATTCCTTTTCATTATCTTCGTTCCTAGCTATGTCTGGATACATATAGGGATTTGATATTAAGATCCACTTATGAAGGAGAGTATACATCATTTGTTTTTCTGAGTCTGTGTTACTTCACGTGATATAAGTTTCTAGTTCCATCCATTTACCTGCAAATTTAATAATTTCATCTTTCTTTACTACTGAGTAAAACTCCATCGTATAAATGAACCACATTTTCATTATCCATTCATCAATTGAGGGACACCTAGGTTGCTTCCATTTCTTAGCTATTGTGAAAAGAGCAGCAACAAACATGGATGTACAAGTGTTTCTGCAATTGTATGAGTTCTTTGGGTATATGCCAAGGAGTGGTATAACTGGGTCAAATGGTAGGTTCATTTGTGTTTTTTAACGGTTCTTGACACTGCTTTCCATAGTGGCTGAACAAGTTTGCAATCCCACCAAGCAGTTGATGAGTGGTCCCCTTTCCCCCCATCCTCTACAACATTTGGTATCATTTGTTCTCTTGATCTTAGCAAATCTGATTGGGGAGCACGAAATTTTAAAGTGGTTTTAATTTGCATTTCCATAATTACTAATGATGTTGAACACACCTTTTTAGATGATTCTTAGCCATCCTTATGTCTTTTTTTGAGAACTCTCTGTTCAGCTCCTTAGCCCATCTTTTAATTTGGTTTCTTCCTTTCTTGAGTCTTTGATTTTTCAGTTCTTTATACATTCTATATATTAAACCTCTGTCATAAGTGTTGCTGGTGAAGATTTTCTACCACTTTTTGTGTTTTCTCTTCACTTCCTTGCTTGCTTCTTTTGATGTACAGAAGCTTTTAAGTTTAACATGGTCCATTTGTTGATTCTTGACCTTATTCCCTGAGCAATCAATGTCTGGTTTAGAAAATCCTTTCTTACACCTATATCTTGTAGGTTAATGCCAATCTTTTCTTCTAACAGTTTCAGAGTTTCAGGCTTCATATTGAGATCTTTGATCGAGTTAGAGTTGACTATTTGGCAAGGAGAAAGATAGGGGTTTAGTTTCATTCTTTTACATGTGGAAATCCAGTTTTGCCATACCGTCCTTCCTCCAGTGAATGTTCTTGGCCCTTTTGTCAAATATCAGGTGGCTGAAAATGCATGTAGTCATATTTGGTTCTTCGAGTTTGTTCCATTGATGTATGGGTCTATTTTTGTGCCAGTACCATGTTGTTTTTATGATTATAGCTCTGTAATGCAGTTAGAAATATGGTATAGTAATCCCCCCAGCATTGTTCTTAGTGCTCAGGGTTGCTTTGGCTATCTGAGGTCATTGGTGATTCCATAAGAATCTCAGGATTTTTTCCTAATTCTATGAAGAATATCATGGGGATTTTGATTGGCATTGCATTGAATCTGTAAATGGCTTTTGGTGAGATTGTCATTTTCACAATATTAATTTTTCCAACCATCTCTGCATCTCTGGAATAAAGCCAACTTGATCATGGTGGATGATCTTTTTGATGTGTGTCTGTATGCAATTTGCAAGTATTTTGTTGAGAATTTTTCCATCTATGTTCATTAAGGATATGGGTCTGTAGTTTTATTTTTTGGTTGTATCTTTTCCCGGTTTTGGTTAGAGTGATGCTGGCTTCATAGAACGAATTGAGAAGTTCTTCCTCCATTTCTATCTTTTTGAATAAACTAAGTAGTATTGGATATAGATCTTTAAATATCTGGTAGAATTCTGCTGTAAATCCATCTGGTCCTGGGCTTTTATTAGTCGGGAGGTTTTGTATTACTGTTTCAATTTCCTTATATGTTAAGGGTATGTTTAAGCTGTTGATCTCTTCTTGGCTTAGTTTCATTAGTTCTCATGGTTTTAGATAAGTGTCCATTTCTTTTAGGGTTTTGAAATTTAGTAGCACATAGGTTTGTAAAGTATTCTTTTGTAATGTTCTGGATCTTTTTGGTGTCTGTTGTGATGTTTCCCCTTTCAGCTCTGATTTTATTGATTTTGAGGTGCTCTTTCTTTCTTTTGGTTAACTAGGCTATTGGTCTGTCAATATCATTTATCTTTTCAAAGAATGAGCTCTTGGATTTGTTTGTTCTTTGCTTTGTTTCCTTTGTTTCTGTTTCATTTATTTCTGTTCTGATTTTTGTTATTCTTGTCTGCTAGATTTGTGTTTCATTTGTTGCTGCTCTTCAAGTACCTTGACTTGCAATATTAACTCATTCATTTTTGTTCTTTCTGGTATTTTAAGCTAGGCATTTAGAGCTGTAAATTTCCCTCTAATGACTGCTTTCAGCATGTCCCAGAGGTTTTGTTGTGTTGTAATTTCATTTACTGCCAGGAATACTTTTATTTCATTCTTAATTTTTACTTTGATTCATTCATCATTCAGGAGTGTTTTGCTTAATCTCCATGTGGTCATGTAGTTACTAGGGTTTCTTCTAGTGTTGATTTTAAGCTTTATTGCATTGTGCTCTGATAGAATGCATGGAATGTTTTCAATCATTTTATATTGGCTGAAGCTTGTTTAGTGCCTCAGTATGTGGCCAGTTTTGGAGAAAGTTCCATGGGGAACTGAATAGAAAGTATATACTTTGGTGCTTGGGTGGAATATTCAGTAGATATCAGTTACATCCATTTGATGTATGGTATTGTTTAATTCATGTATCTCTCTGTTAATTCTCTGTCCTCTTGACCTATCAAATGGAGACAATGGGATATTGAAGTCCCCTACTATTAATGAGCTGGGATTAATCTGGGTCTTAAAATCCTGTAGTACTGTTTTTATGAAGTGGGGTACACTAGAGTTTGGTGAATATATGTTCATGATTGTCATATCTTCTTGATCAGTTGTTCCTTTGATCAGAATGAAGAATCTCTTCTGATTAGTTTTAGTTTGAAGTTTATTTTGTCAGATATTATAATTGCAACTCCTGCTTTTTTCTTATTACCATTCGCTTGGTATATTTTTTTCCATCCTTTCACCTTAAGATAGTGCCTGTCCTTGTACATGAGATGGGTTTCTTGCAGATGACAAAAAAAAGGGTTTGTTTCTTAATACATTCATTTAGTCTTTGTCTTTTGACTGGGGAGTTCAGTCCATGGATATTTAAAGTTATTAATGTAAGGTGTGTGTTGAATCCTGTCATTTTGATTTCTGTTTGCATTCTTGGTGTATCTATGCATTTCCAGTTATAACTTCATTAAGTTTTTTTCTGTTACCCCTTGGGTATAGTCCTTCTTTTTTCAGCTCTTTGTATTGCTTCAAGAACTCTCTGAAGGACTGGTTCTGTGGACATACATACTTTCAGCCTATTTATGTCATGGATTATTTTTCTTTCCCCTTCTACTGTAATAGACATTTTGGCTGAGTAAAGTAATCTGGGTTGGCATCTGTGGTCATTTTGAACTGGGAATACTTTGGTCCAGGCTTTTTTACCTTTCATAGTTTGCACTGAAAATCAGTTGTAATTCTGATGAGTTTTGCTTTATATGTGAGTTGTTGTTTTACTTTTGCAGATTTCAGTATTCTCTCTTTGTTCTGTACATTTAGTGTTTTTATTATGATGTGCTGTGGAGAGTTTCTTTACTGGCCATGTCTATTTGGTGTTCTATGTGCTTCTTGTATTTGTATGGGCATGTCTTTCTTTAACTTTTTGAAATTTTCTTCTACAATCCTGTTGGAGATCTGGTGCATACCATTATCCTGAGATTCTTCTCCTTTCTCTATGCCTATAATGCATAAGTTTGGTCTTTAGAGTGTTTCACAATTCCTGCATATTCCATTCTTGTATTTTCTTTAATTTTTCATAATCTTTGCTTGAGTGGTCTAATTTGTTCACTTTATCATTCAGTCTTGATATTCTGTTTTCCATTTTGTTCAACCTGTGAGTGAGGCTTTCCCCTGTTGTTTCTATTTGCATTATTATTTCACTTCCTTTTTCATGTCAGCCTGAGTATTCTTCAATAATTCCAAATTTTTTCTACATTAATTCAGAAGTTTATCTCTATCTTTTTCAGTTCGTTGATTTCTTTGTGAGTTCTTTAAATTCACTGAATTATTTTATTGAGTTCATAATTGTTCTTTTGAATTCCATATCCTGTATTATCTCTATGCGATTCTCATTGTACTCCTCTACAGAACTGTTGGTATTTGGTGGGGATATATTATTTGGGTTTTTCATGTTATTTTTTTTTCACTTTCACTTTGTCATATGGATTTCTTTTGTAGTTTCTGTTTTTTTGTGAGACTCAAGGCTTTCTTTCTTGAGTTATGTCTGCTTCTGTTTGTAAACTTAATGTGCCTTTGCTGGTTGGTCTAGGCTTCAGGTTCTCTCTTTTGATTTTATATGGGAGGGATCAGGTGGCTTTCATCCTGCTGCTCAAGAGTTCCCACAGAGTCCCAAGTCAGATAAGGATCAGATGCTCTCAGACTTTCTCCTAAGGTCTGGATCCTCTAGTTATCAAGCACAGTAAAATTTGGGAGAATTACTAGATAGAGGTAGGATTCAGGAGACTGGTCTCAGGAATACATGTTGGGGGGTTTGACAGCCAGGGATTAAGGCTGGTCTCAGTATGCAAGGATGACATAGGGGAGGGAACAGGCTTTGAGAGCTCCAGGGGACTAGACTGAGGAATTGGGTTGTTCTGGGTCCAAAGGATCGGGAAGCAGTGGGGAGGTGACCAAGAGGATTGTCCAGTGGTCTGGGATGCCAAGTAATGGGCCAGTGCCCATGCTAAGCAGAGAGACAGGGTGGGGGATCTGGGAGGGTGAATGAGGTTGTGGTAGTCAAGGCATAGTAGGTATGATAGAACCTACCCAGAAAAGATGTTGGCCTCAGGAAGTGGGGAACTGGGCCTGCCAGGGATAAAGCCTGATCCATGTATGCAAAGGTGAGGGTGGGGAGCACAGAGGTCTTGAGGGCTCCAGGGGACTAGACTGAGGAACTGGGTTGGCCTGGGTGCAAAGGATCAGGAAGAAATGGAAAGTCTGGGACAAATGGGCAATCCATAGGTCTGGGGTACCAAGAGAAGAAATGGGCCAGTGTCCTTGCTAGGAGGAGAGATGTGGTGTGGCTCTATTTGCACATCTTAAGGCTTTCCATAGCCAGCACATTTCACCTGACTTCCCTAACTCCCCAAGTTCCATTTATCTCTACTCTTTCCTCTGCCATCTGACCTCCCTCCTTCCTCCCCAGTCCAAGTGTCCCCATTATTCCCTCCCTCTAGAATTGGAGACTAATCACTACAGGCTGAGAGAGAGTAGGCCTTACTGACAATCTTTAGATAGGCTGACTAGACCACAGTGAATGAAATTGTACAGAAGGACATCTATGTACAAATGCTTGACAGGATAGGACTTGAAATGTATAGCAGTATACATAAAGTCCAGTGGGGGGCAATGGGCAGGCATGGATGGGGAGAGGAATCTAAATTTGATTAAGAACCATTGCATGAAATACACAAAAGTTCAATAGTTCAAATTATTCTTATTTGCAGATGATATATTATAAGATCCAAAAATTAAACCATAACCTTGAGAAATATTTAATACTGTCAAGAAAATGGAAGATTACAGAATCAATTTACAAAAATCAGTAGTCTTTCAATATACAAGTAGCAAGCTATCAGAGAAAGAGTTCAGGGAAACATTTCCATTCAAAATAACCTTAAAAACATATCCTGGGATACACTCAACCAAAGACCTTGAAGACCTATTCAGAGGACACCTTAAACCTTTGAAGAAAGAAATTGAGGAAGACATTAGAATATAGAAAAATCCTCCATTCTCATGGATTGGTAGAATCAAAAATGTGAAAATGACCATAGTACCAACATAAATTTATAGATTCAGTGAAATCTGAGTGAAATTCCCAATGACATTTTTCTAAGAAATAAAGAACCACTCTCAAAATTCATATGGCAATACAGAAGACTGAATAGCCAAAAAACCCCTGAATACAAAGATAATGTAAGAAAATTACAATACCACACCTTAATCTACATTACGGAGCCATAATCATATAAACAACATGATATTGGCACAAAAATACTTATAGATCAGAAGAAAAAATAGAAGACACAAAAATGAGTGTACGCAATTATAGCCACCTGCAATTTAACAAATGTGCCAACAACACTCAAGGGAAGAAAGACGGCATCTTCAACAATAACCACCTATAGAGGAATGAAATTAGACCCATACCTATCACCCTGCACAAAAGTCAACTCCAAATGTATCAAGTACATCGATGTGAATGCACAAAAGCTAAAATTGTGAGAAGAATACATAGGAATTCTCTATGGGTGCAGGAAAGGATTTTCTGAAGGAGAGAGCAGTCATTCAGTAATTAAGGTTAGCAATTGATAAATAGGACCTCATGTAACTAAAAGGCTTCTATATAGCAAAGAAAGCAAGCAATAAAGTGAAGAGAAAGCTTACAGAATGGGAGCTATCTATCCAAAAAAGGATTAATATCCAGAATATACAAAGAACTAATTTAAATGAAGATGAAACAAATGATCCAATTAAAGTTGGGATTTGAATCTGAGTAGAGAGCTCTCAAAAGAAGAAATAACCATTTGTAAGAATCATTTTGGGGGGTCTTTTTGAGACAGGGTCTCCCTGTAACCTCAGCTGTCCTGGAACTCACAATGTAGACCAGGCTGGTCTTGAACTCACAGAGATTTGCTTGCCTCTTCCTCCCAAGTGCTGGGACTACAGGTGTGCGACACCATGCCTGGCTTTAAGTACCGTTTTTAAAACTGTTCAAAGTCCTACAGTAATTATGGAAATGTAAATCAAATAGACTTTCAGGTTTCATTTAAGCCCAGTTAGTTGGGTAAGATTAACAGGATAAATCACAGAGAAAGGGGAATCCTCATCCACTCTTGGTGGGATTTTAAACTTGTGCAACCACTGTGCTAATCAGTATGGAGAAAATAAAAAACTAAAAATAAATCTAGCATGTGATCTAGTCATGCCATTCCTTAGAATACACCCAAAAGATTCATCCTACTTCAGAGATACTTCACAATACCTAGGTTATGGAAACTACCTAAATTTCCCTCAATGAATTAATGGATAAAGGAAATGTGGTACATTTCCATGATGTATTTCTTCTCAGTTATAAAGAAAAATGAAAACAAAATGAAATGGTGAAAGTTGCAGGCAAATGGATGAAACTAGAAATTGTTATACTAAGTGAAGCAATACAGATGAAGAAAAACCAAGGGGCATATGTTCTTTCTCATTTGTGGATTTATCTCCAAATCCCTAGATGTGAGTATTTAACCTGATGTAACTACATCAATCAGTTAAATAGAAAGGAACAATGTGGATAAAGGGGGAAATGAGCTCAAAGATGGGAAGATAGTAGGAGTCAGGTGTTAATGGGGAAATGGGGAAAATCAGCTTAAACTGAGGAGGGAGCAGGGAGGGTTTTGCTTCAGGATTGAGAGGAGTGATGAATATGCTTAGATGTATGAAAAATCAAAGGGAAATATATTAGTTCAAAGTACTACTGAGAAATACACATACAATGAATATGTGAGTACAAGTGTATAGCTGAAGGCTATATAACAAATAACACAGTGCCAGGCAGGAGAAAATTCCCTTCTAGATTTTGGTCAGAGTAGGCCATGAAGTTCCCAAATAATTCATTCTATTGCCACAGCACTTGATTGCCTGCCAGAACCTGAAGGTAAGACCTTATTGCTGAAAGCAGGTCATGCTTCAAGCACAGAACTTGAAGCAGTTGAGCTGGAACTCACCTGGAAGCCTCCTCCCTAAAGAGGAAACTATTACTATTGGATCAGTACTGGCATTTCATCTTGGGAAGTAATCATCATTTATACAATTGGAGTTAAGGTCTGTTCAATGATAGGCACTTTATGTGTGGTACTGTAAACATAACTAAATAGAACTATGAAGCTGGAGTGTTTGTAGGTCCTAGAGAAAAACCTACTTTTACTACACTGATGTATTTTCTTAGTGCATTTTAAATATGCATCCTCATATTTATAGACAAGTACACCTTTCGTCCTTCATCAGAAAGTTTCTTTTAGCAATAGATGGAGACTATTACAGAGTTCCACAATGGGTCAAATGCAGATCATAAGTGTCTGTGAGATATGTGATACATATGCAATGCAACCTCTACACATAGGATGAATGCATATCTGTACATTCATGAGAGAAGTTTCCTCATGCATGACATCATGATTAACTCAGAAATCCGCAATTGGAAAATGTGCATAGAACAAGAGACCAGAGTGTTTTTCCCTGAAAAGGATACTTATTTCAACTTCTGCCACACAGGGCTCAGGGATCATTGTGAAACAAGAGACAGAAAACGTTTCATAGCCAGAGGGTATAGACGGCCCCAAGGAATCAGTCTTCCAGACAGCTGGTTCATTACTTATATAAACTCAGAGCAATTATGAAATCATGAACAAACCATGAGAGTTCAAACAAGACAGTGTAAAGATGTGGAAGTGGGCAAGAAATTCCAACTCCACTTAAGGAACTTTTGCCAATTGTTGCCTACTGGGATTTGATGAGTGTCTTTGGGGATTTTTGTGTGCCCAGTGGATGAACACACAGTAAAGGACATTTAGAGACACAAATCAGACTTCATAAGTATATATGTTTTGACTGCCTATTAAATAATTTACATTGTGTTTAAGAAAAGATATAGTTTCAAAATATAGACTGCTGGTCATTGTTGGTGCATTCCTTTAATTACAACAGTTTGGAGGCAGAGTACTGACATCACTTTCACCCCTTCTCTTCCCCCTCTAATTCTTCCCACATTTCTCTCACCCCCTTTCAAATTTAAGGCTTCTTTAATAATTGTTTTGCACACACATATTTATGTGATCTACTGAATCCATTTATTGTTGTTATTATCTGTTTAGGGCTCACCACTTGGGTTGGAAATTCCTATCATAACCTATAAGGAAGCTTGTCCCTGGATAAAGCTGATTCTTCCTCTCTCAGCATCCATTGATTGCTTGTAGCAGAGGTGAGACCTTGTGAAACATCCCTCATCCTTGTTGGCATGCCAACTGTTGTCATTATGTAGATCATTTTTCATCAACCATATTGTTGAGAGCTCATGAATACTGTTTCCTGTTAACATATAGAAGGCATTATCTAGCATCAGGCATCTTAGTCCTCTGGGTCTTATAACCTTTCTGATCTCTTTTTTAAAATATTTTTTAAATATTTTATTTATTATTTTTATTTTTTTAAGCATACAAGTGTGTTAACTGCATGTATGTGAGTGCACCTATGTAGTGCAATGCTGCAAAGGTCAGAGAGGGCTTTGGATTCCCCTGGAACTGGAGTTAAGGATGGTTTGTAGCCACCATGCGGGTGCTGGGAATCGAACACTGGTGCTCTTCAAGAGCATTCAGTGCTCTTAACCACTGATTCTTGTCTCCAACCCCACTTTCTGATCTCTTATCTGCAAATGTTTCTTGAACTTTAAGTGTAGGAGTTGAATTATATATGCAGCAACTGGGTTTGGATACCCCATGGTCACTTATACTCTGCATTTTCAAAAGCTTTGGGTCTCTACCTACAGCAAAAGAACTCTTCTTTGATGAGGGGTCTCAACAACACTTATCTATGGGTATAGAGATGCATATTTAGAATAGAGTTAGAAATTTTATTTGTCTCGGAAAATGATAATAGTAGTAGGTTCTCCTAGACAGCAGTAGGGTCTCTGACATCTTCTGCCACTAAAAGGTTTCCAAGTTTACAGTACTAGGCAAGAATTCCATCTGAGTGGGCCTAGCCTCCAATTATACAGCTGTTGTTTACCCCTAAGATAAAAGTACCACTATTGCAGTATTGAGTGTGTCTTCCCATGCAGGTCATTGTTGTGGTTCACAGGCTTTTCATTTTGATAGGACTAGCAATTGCTTTTCTCAATTGGCAGGTTACATAACAACTTACAGTACTATGATAGCTCTTCCATAGTAAGGAGTCTTCCAGGGCAGTTCCACATCAATTACTCCAAATCCTGTGTCCAAAATATGTGGTATATTCAACAATAGGACCATTACATACTGGTAGGAAAACAAAGGTAACAGCAAAAACCTATATTATTTTGGACAGTCTTGTATACCTCCTGAACAACAACCTGAAGAGAGGTTTCTCATGCCTGGTACTGAGGTTTTTGTTAGATACCTTTTGAGTCTTGGGAAGCATTATCACCCTGTGTAATGTAACTCCATTTAAAGTATACTGATATGTATATGTTATATATTTTTTTAGTAAGATATAAGATATTTCCTTATGGATTTTTCAAACATCTTTAATGTTATGTGTTATTTAAACTCTCCTCCCCTCTTTTTCTACATAACCCTCTGTTCTGGGCAACTTTTGTTGCTAACTTGACATTTTTTGGGAAGAGGGAACTTCAATTGGGGAATTTCCACTCAAACTGGCCTGTGGGCATGTCTTTGGGGGATTTTCTTGACTGTTAAGTAATATGGGTGGTCCTAGCTCACTATGGGTACTGCCACCAATGAACAGGTATTCCTGTGTTGTATAAGAAAACAGAATGAGTACACATGAGAGAAATAAGTCAGTAAGAAGTTTTTCTTCATGGTCTTTACTTGAGTTCCTAATTCCACTTTTCTTTCTTGCTTATGTTGTTTCCTTTGCTTTCCTTAGTTAAGGACCATAACTTGGAAGAGTAACATGAAATATAACATATCCTCCCAAAGTTGGTTTTGATCAATGTGTTATCACAGCAGCAAAATGTGAACTAGAGCATCTTCTTCCACAACTAAAGATCCCCATTTTTACTCTCTACTTTCCTACTACCTGTATCCTACTGTCTTCTTTTCTAGACCTCCTTCTCCTCCCCTTGTCCCCAGGGTACCTTGCTACATTCCTAACTTCTGAGGTAATGTGGGGGTCACCCTATTTGGGGCCTCACTCCAGGATGGTGAGATTGGAGGTACAGGGCCTGACTCTGGGACTTCAGCTTCTTTACAGCAAGTTAACTTTGTTAAAAATTCAGTAAGGTTTATACAATATAAGGAACTGGCAATCACAGGGGATTTGGCAGTTATATACAAAGATTTAAGGCACAATTAGATGAGAAATGGGACATATAACATTTAGTTAGTGTCAGCTAAAGGCTGTTTGAAAAGCAGGATGTTTGACTCTACTCAGGGTTATTTAAACTATTTAAACTTTTAATTTTTAGCCCAGGAGTAAACTTTTAATCTGGCCTCTTCTTTTAGCTAGTGAAAGCTGAGAGTTATTCATTCAGAACAAGAAGCTGGACTAAGGGTTGTTGACCAAGATGCTTTCCCTCAGAGTAAGGAGCTTAAACTGTTGACCCAGCCACTTTTCTCCTGCTAGTCACAGCAGTGTTCTACAAGACAGGGATTTGAGGGTGCTGTATTCAGTGCCCCTCCCTTCATCAAAGATTTTAACCTGATCTTAAAGTTTCAGATCCATTTTTCCCTAAAGCATGCCATTCTGGTTTCCTACATCTCCCTTTTGTTTTGTTTTGTTTTGTTTTAAATAAAAAGGAAGTGGTTATAGAGGCCACAGTATTATTTATTGAAACTATAACAGAGTACATAATTATTATCTTATTGATTTCCTTTTGTAAATCAATAATTAGTTGGTCTATATTATATGAAAAATCAGACAAATTAAAATAACACATTCTTGGAAATTGTTTACATCTCATGATTTTTTAACACTAAGTAATCTATAGTAGCTCTATTTCACAACAAAGAAGTTCATAGTTCTCCCATTTCCTGATTAATTTCCCCTAGTATTTTTGCAGTTATATTTGCTGTTTTAATAGTTATACAAACAAGTTTAGATATTTACTTTTTAATCCAGTTACCAAGCCAGGTATAGGAAGTTTAAAGGCAGACTTGATGGCTACAGCTTTCAGGTCAAGTATCTGAAAAGAGTCATCACAATTTTCAGATAAAGATCTACTCATTCTCCATTCAGTAGGAGCCATTAGTAAAGGCATTATATACCCTATTGCACATAATCCTTGGTATCCATAAGGTACCACCAAATAGGTTTCATTATTGCAGAAGAAGTCCATCCTATAGGCAATTCTTTCCCTTGTTTTAAGATACGATTAGAGTGGTATTGCAGTTGGGAATAAACTTACAATCAAAACATAAACAATGACTAACAATAATGTGAGATACCAGTAAATTTTTTATTATCTTATTAACATGCTGTGTCTGACTTTCTATATTGTCCTTAGTTATCTGCTTATAAAGATCCATATGTACCCCTATTCCTAATAGATTTTTCTTTAATAATCCTGGTATACAAGAATCTCCTTTTACACAGAAACTTTATTATCATCCTTTTGTGCAAGATGAATCCATAAATTCCCATCCAAACAATTAGACATGGACAGGTTGGTTTGTTACAAAGATGTAGTTGATTTAACTACTCTAATATCTTTAAAAGGTCCCTTTCACTTTTTCACATAACTATAACTTCCAGTGACTTCTATGGCCAGTGACTCTTTAAAAATACTAAAATCATACTGAATTTTTAGGCTCTGATCAGTAGTATTTTCCCAACTTAAGAATCCTCCATCCATTCGGCAATATATCCTCTGTCCATCCTTTTCCCATATGATGGGTCCACGTGGCCATCTACAGTTTTGTGTAATATACTCAAGTACCAATCATGATCCTGTAATGGGTACACCCTTAACATTAGTATTGATGATTCATGTCTCAGCTTTTGTGGTATTTACAGTCAGGATAGTGAGAACACAGACAAGAACTTCAGGCTTAGATATATCTTGGCTTTGGCACCATCCCAACTCTTGAACATCATTCACCAGGCTTTTAATCATTCCCCAGGACACATGAGGCTGGCTCTGCCTTCTCCTTCAAGGATCTCTTTTTCTGCTTTCCCTGGGTCAGAGCAGCCATCTTTGCTGTGGGGTTCTCAATTATGTGGTCTGATGTGTCTGAGGGCCACCCATTGTGGGGAGGATTCATTTACTGGAAAGACACAAGCATATCCTCCTCCCATTGTTAGTAAAGTTAATTTTGCTCCATAGACCTGATTCAGGGTCCTTCCAAAGTACCTATGATAAGGGCTGCGGGATAATCAGTCCCTAACAATGCTTGGCCATTGGAGAAATTCCTTGATCATTTAACATAAAATTCAAAGTTAAGGAAGATATATACAATAAAAAAATGAAGATTCTGTAGTGTTATTCCAGTTGTAGGTGAGTCCCCTGTTTTATTTTGTTTATTTGATCTTTGAGATGTTTGTGTTGTCTTTCTATTATTGCTTGTCCTGTGGGGTTGTAAGGAATGCTAGTATGTGTAAAATACCCCATTTGTCAGAATTGATGGAAAATTATACTAGTATAAGAAGGTCCATTGTCTGTTTTTATTTGATGAGGTGTTCCCAAAGTTAAAAAATGTCTGAATATAGTGTTTAATTACATCCTTTGTTGTTTATCCTGTATGGCCCATGGAATTTAAAGTCAAGGAATAAGTATCTGCTGTACAGTAAGATGAGGACACAAGGCTTTTAATATTTTTGCTGGTTGATGAAGGGGTTGATGAATGCATAAGGGAGTCATGGCATTTATTTATTTAGTAAGATTGTCTGTTGATTTAAGGAAGCTAATGGACCAAGCAGTCTAGTATGGGAATATATGTGAGTTACAAGGAAAGGATATTTTCTTTCATGAATTTTAGACTTAGAGACAAAAAAAAAAAAACATTCCAATAGGTTCTCCTGGTTTACGTTATTAAAAAGCTGTTTATAATTTTAAAAGTACCTGAGTAGCATATTAAGAATCTGTGTAAGTATTTAAATGTTGAGGAAAAAAGCATGAAGCTTTGGAGAATAGCATAAAGTTCTGAATATTGGGCAGAAGTAGGAACAGGCATTTTCCAAGTGCGAGAAATATTCTTTTTTGTTAAGAGCAGGTGTAAAATAGCAGCTTTTCCTTTGTTAGTTCCATCAATAAATAGAATATCTGCTCCATGGAGAGGGAAATGGGAAGTTGTAATAGGGAAAACAAATGTACTCATCTGAAATAATTTTAAAAGCTTCGGGGGGTGGGGAATAATGAATGCCAATATCTCCAGCATAGGTTGCAAAGGCAAGTTGCCATGAAGGGGAAACTGAAGTGACATAATTTCTTCCCATGTAAAGGGTAAAATTATTTTATCAGGGTCTTAACCAAAACTGTGTAGAGTCTATAAGCAAACTCTCTGAATCAAAAGAATTATCATAGAATACCGAGGTGTAATTTTTCTATTAAGATGATGGGGAAGGTGAATAAACTCTAATGGGCAATCAGGTTCTTGAAATATAATAGCTAAAGGTTGTTCTACAATTGGTATCATAAAAATTTGGGTATCCTTTGAGGAATAACTCAATTCACTCTTATTTGGTGAAGGTATTTATTTACCAGGGCTAAGTCTTACTTAGTGTCTGTATTCAAGTTTCTAAGAGAGTTAGGGTCCTAGTCTCCTTCCAATAGATGGAAAAGAGGACTCAGACAAAAAGTTGTAAGGTGGAGGGAGAGCCTACACAAATTTAAATGTCCCATAAACTGTTCTAATTGATTTAATGTACAAGGATCTGGCAGTTCTGTAGCCAGGGTGGTAGTGTACAATTGATTATATAAGATAATATATCCTATATAAGTATAAGGCACATATTCCTGAATTTTCTCAGAAGAGATAGTAAACATTTTCCCAGAGCAGCTGTTAATTTAGTAAACATAACTTCTAAAAGCTGAATAGAAGGGTGACTGAGAATATCAACCATATAATGAACAACAAAAATATCAGGGAATTCCTTAAGTATTGGGCTAATTACCTTATTCACATAAAATTGACATATAGTAGGGCTATTTTTCATTTCCTGCAATAGGACTTTCCACTGATACCTTTGAATGGGAATGGAGTGGTTGTTAGCAGGGATAGTGAAAGCAAAATGCTATCATTAGAGTGTAAAGGAGTGGAAAAGAAGCAGTCTTCTATATCAATAATCATAATAGCATGCCCTACTGGCATGGCTGTAGGAGAAGGTAGGTCTGGCTGGAGCGATTCCATCTTTTCATAGTGGCATTAACTTTTCTTAAGTCCTGTAAAAATCTCTACTTCCCATGAGTTCTTTTTTGTATTACAAATATAGGAGTATTCCAGGGACTATCAGAGGGCTCCAAATGTTCTTTATCAAAATGCTTTTGAATACGACCCTGTAAATGAGGCAATTTTTTACTAGAGATAGGCCAATGATTCACCCAAACAGGGTCGTTAGTTATCTATTGAAGTCTTATGGGCTCCAAGGCAGAGCAACGGCCCTTAACATTGAGGGTGATGCACTAAAGGATTATTAGTAGCATGGAATTGTTTAGGGGCAATTTCAGGAATCTGGGTCAAAGCCCAAGAGAAAGAGGCCTGTAACTGCCCCAGCACATCTCTTCCCCAGAGGCTAGTACTAATGTCTTTGATAATAACAGGCTGAAAATTCCCCAGACTCCATCTGGGCCTTCCCATGACAGGGAGTGGAAAGACTGGAGTGAGGAAGTAGTTCCTGATATTCCCACAAGAGAAGGCCCCTTTTTTTGTGGGCTAATGTAGAGGCCAGTCCTCATACCTAATAACTGATAGATCTGCTCCTGTACCTAATAGGCCCATTATCACAACTCCTTGTACTATTAAAGTCATTGTGGGTTTGAGTTTGGACATCACAGAAGGAGTCCATAATGCCCAAGGACGATATATTTCCATTGGAGCTGAATATCCTCATGGATGTGAGCCCGAGGGCTACCATGTTCCACATTTCAAGGTTTGCTGTCTTTATTGAAGCAAGAGCAGTAGTCTCTGGCCCAGTGAAAACCCTTTTGACATTTAGGGCTTTTCTTTTTTAGTCTAGCACTCGAGATTGGCAGTGGGGTAATAGACATGGATTGGCTATTTATTGAAGAGTATTGTTTAGCAAAATGGCCTAACTTTGCACATTTAAAAGAGGTTTTTCTTTTAAAAAATGGGTCTTTCATCTGAGCAGCAGAAGCTTTGCTAAAGCAGTGGCCATTGTGCTAGCTTATGCAGAAGCTGTGCCTATGTCCTGGGTAGCTGTGACCCATGAGGAGAGATCTTGACTTTTCATGGGAGCAATTGCTGTCTTGCATTCCTAATTTGATCCAACATAAACAAGTTGTCTTATTAAAATTTGGGTAGCCTCTAAATGCAGAACCTTAGCCTCTATGGCTCACCAGACCCTGGCTAGAAAATCAGCCCATTGTTCATGAGGTTTTTGTTTAGATCAGATAACCTGACTGGAGTCATTTCCCCATATGGCATGGCTCTCAATGCTTGTAATGTACAAAGGTGTACTTGGTAAAAGTACTGAGCAAGCAGGACTTTCTGTGCCTTATCATAAGCACATTGGCCTTCTCCTTTTAGCATATCAGCAATTATCTGGACATTAGCTTGAGCATTTTTTGCTGATTATTAGGTGCATTCATAATAGTATTTAGATTTAAAAAGAAGCCATTGCCCTGGGATCAAGGCAGCCTGGGCAAGATGATTAAAGTCCCAAGATGTGACCATTTTGCAGCAAAGCTGGTCAAAAATAGCCACAGTAAAAGGGATGTGTATGCCATTATGCATCACAGCTTTATGTATTCCCTTAAGGGGTTCAAAGCCAAAGGGAGTATACGTCCTAAGCTGACGATTTTTGGCTGTGGCTGGGCCAGCTGGGATGGTCATGGGAAAAAATTGGGGGGAGGGGGAGAGTGATGAATTAGAGTTCTCTCTGGAAGAAATGTCCCCAGTGAGTGGGCTGTGAAACATAGGGAGGAGTGAATTAGGATCAATTGCAGAAGGAAGACTATAAGAGACATAAGCTATAGCAGGTTCAGAAGGAAAAGGGAGTGGCAGGAGATTCTACAAATGGAGGTGCTGGAGGAGAGGAGTCTGAGGGGGGAAGTAGCTCCTCTTTAGCCCAATCAGAGGGGGACAACTGACCAGCAGGCATGGTGGGAGGCTGTACCTCTTCTAACTCCATACATTGAAAAAGAGCAGACCAGAGAGGAAAATAGCAGACAGGGACGGCCACTCCCTGTCTGTGGCAGCACTGTACATTGTCTCCTACTCTTTTCCATGTTTCTAAGTCACAGCTGCCCTCTAGTGGGAGCCTAGGATCACAATCTATAGTAGTATACAAGAAAGCCTTAATTCAAGCTTCTGTACATTTAATTCCTCTAGACATGAGCATGCATTTAATAATTGCTTGGAAAATGAAATCGATCTTGTAAAGCTAAATTACCTGTGACTACCATTACTTACCAGCTTAGAGCCTTAGCAGGAATCCTACCGACCTCAAAAAAGGATTGCACCCTCTTCAAGGAAGCAAAGGTCCAAAGTCCTAGAAAGAGGAAGGGAGAGGAGAGAGGAGAGAGAAGAGACAGAATGAAAGAGAGCATCCCTCAGCCTTTCCCAGGAACTCCATCTAGGTTTACAAAGAATACCAATATGACCTCAATACAAGAGGCCTGGTCCTCCATGTAGGCTCAGGCTCCTAAGACAGTGGGCCATTGGGCCAGTTAGTAGGCTAGGAGGGGTCTGTGATCCTGAACAACAGAGCCCTGAGATTCGGAGAGGGAAAGTATAAACAATTGAGTGCTCAGACAGGTATGTCTACCTGTCAGTTGGGCATGGACAAATTCAGTCAGGGCACCAGATAATCAATGCTCACCAAGGCCAGAGTTGTCCAGTGGCCTGTATTCAGGTCTGGGAAAAGGAGAAAAATGGATAGAAGCCTATAGTGAGAAAAAGAGGATTCCTGTACAGGGAGCCAGTTGCAGGGGTCTCCCAGTTGGGGGCCTTGTTCTGGGATGATGAAATTGGATGCACAGGGCCTGACCCTGGGACTTCAGCCTCTTTGCAGCAAGTCAACTTTATTTTAAAAAAATCAGTGTTTTTATATAATACAAGGAACTGGCAGTCACATGGGGTTTGGCAGTTACATACAAAAGTTTAGGGCACAATTAGATGAGAAACAGGTCATATAGCTTTTCATTGGCACCAGCAAAAGGCTGTTTGCAAAGCAGGATATTTGACTCCACTCAGCATTAATTAAACAGAATGAACTTTTTAATCCCAATTTTAGTAAAATTTAACCTGGCCTATTCTTTTACCTAGTAAGAGTCAAGAGTTATTTATTCAGAACAAGGAGGTGGGCTAAGGGTTGTTGACCAAGATGCTTTCCCTCAGAGCAAGGAACTTAAACTGTTGACCTGGCCACATTTCTCTTTCTAGTCACAGAAGTTTTCTGCAAGACAGGGATTCAAGAGTGCTGTACTCAGTGACCCTCCCTTAAGCAAAGATTATAGCCTGATCTTAAAGTTTCAGATCCATTTTGCCCTAAAGCATTCTATCCTGGTTTCCTACAAGGTTACTTCAGGTTTTTGTACTCAAATTCAGAAACTTGAGTCTAGGATTCACAAGTAAGACAGAGCATACAGCATTTTTCTTTCTAGATCTCATTTACCTCATTCAATATATTTGTCAGTCCCATCCATTTAACCTGCAAATGTCATGTTTTCATTTTTCTTTACATCTAAATAATGAGCCATTGTGCATATATACCACATTTTCATTATCAACATATTGGTAGGTGGACATCTGGGTGATTCCATTTTCTGACTGTTATGAATAAAGTAACAATGAACATAAATAGGCAAATAACTCAGTACCAGTAGGATATAGAGTCCTTTGACTATATGCCCAGATGTGGTATAACTGAATAATATGTTCTCTATTTCTACCTTTTTGCAGAATGTCCACTCTGATTTCCATAATGTTTACACAAGTTAGCACTCTCACCAGCAATGAATAATTTTTCCTCTTTTTACACACCCATCTCAGCATTTGTCTTCCATTTGTTAGTATATTAACTAGGATACAATGAACATTCAAAGTTGTTTCAAGTTTCATATTCCTGATGAACTCAAGGAACTCTAAAAGACATAAACTTGTGAGGGAAGCTCAAGAAAATACAAATATATAGCTGAATGAAATAATAAAAACACATCAGGATTTGAAAAGTGAATTCACAAAAGAGAGAAATATTGAAGAAAACCCAAGCCAAAATGAAGGTGGAATTTAAAATCTCAATAACTCAATTTGAAATGACAGGAGAAAGCCTCTCAAGCACAATGAATGAAATACAAAATATAATATCAAAACTGGAAAACAAAGGTGAAGAACTGGACTCATCAAGCAAAGATAAGCACCACTTTATTTTTAAAGCACGGAAAAACATTCCAAATAAATGATACTAAGAAACAAGCATGTGTTGCTATTCTAATATTTGCAAAAATTGACCAGCATAAAAATATTCAGAAAATATATAATCATGGAGACCAAGCAACACATTTCTAAGTGATGAATGTGTCAAAGAAGAAAATAAAAGATAAAAATAAAAGTATTCCCCAAACTAAATGAAAATGAAAACACAACACAACAAAAAAATCTAGGATACATTAAAAGCAGTCCTAAGAGGGAAGATTAGAGTTCGTAGTGCCTCAGGAAGAGCACAAATAAATAACTTAATGGAGAAACTCAAGCACCTGAATAAACAAAAATGAACTGAACAAAAATCCAGCAAACAAGAAGAAAAACTAAATATCAAAGCAGAATTGAATGAAATAGAAAGAAATAAAACAATACAAAGAATCAATGAATATAATATCTGGTTCTAAGGAGTGACATAAAAGTCCTGTTTAGGCTTGAACACTCATCCATCACTTATTCTCAGCATCTTGAAGAGATTTGCATCTCTGTGTTTTGTGCTGTGTGGTATAGAAACTCTCTAATTATGGGTGAAAGTAACATTTCTCAATGAGCATAAACATAGATAGAAGGCAGCTTGACTTCATGACAAATTAGCTGAACAACAGTAGTAAATTTACCCTTGGGTCTAAGATTACTCCATCCAGCAATGGGATTTTTGTTTAATAAATCAAGTCTTCGGTGCACTGTTATCCAATCATACATGATAACAGGTTACAATATGACTTTTCTTTTGTAACTTAGTATTTGTAGAATTTGATACATGAGTACTGTATTTATATACCCCCCTGACTTCCCATTCCTTCAACATTCCTGCCCTTCCCTCTCCAAAGTGGATAGGGAAAATTTCACAAGGTCACATCTCTAGATGAAGAGCTACATGTCATTAATGTCTACTGAAAGAGGAAAAATAAGTTTTATTCACATGGATTTTTTATACACCCTTCGTTTAAGTTAACTTTTCATCCTTCCCCACTCACCTAATCAACACTTCTACCTCATCCCTACTTTAACATTACAACTCTGGTATTTATCCCTCTCTGTTTTCATACCACCTGTGTTCTCTTATCGCCCTCCCTTAAGGTATCCTCCATTCAAATGCCTCATTTCTACTTTCCTGTCTTCTACAGGTACTCCATGTCAAATAAGCAAATCTAAATATTGGAGCCTAGCATCCATATATGAGAGAGAGCATGAGGCATTTTTCTTTCTGGGCATGAGTTTCAACGATTAGTGTAATTTTTCTAGTTCCATCCATTTAACTACAAATTTTATTTCATTTTTTTGTTTTTAACTGAATGAAATTCCATTGTCTAAATATACTACATTTTCATTATCCATTTATCCAGTGATAGGCATCTAGATTCATTCTGTCTCTTAGTTATTGTGAATAGTGCAGCAGTAACCATGCTTGAGCATGTATATCTTTAGTGGGAAAAAGTCCTTGGGGACAATGCCCAGGAATGATACACCTAAGTCATATAGCAGTTCTACTTCTGCCTATTTCAAGAGACTCTACAATTATTTCCACACCAGCTTATAATCCCAATAAAGGTGAATAAAGGTTCCTCTTTCTTCACATCATCTTCAGCATTTGTTGACATTTGATTTCTTTTTTTAATATTTTATTTATTATTTTTTTATATGTATGAGTGTTATGCCTGCATGTATGTATGTGCACCTGTGTCATGCAATGATGGCAGAGGATAGAAGAGGCTGTTGAATCCCCTGGAACTGGAGTTATAGACAGTTTTTAGCTTCCATGTGAGTTCTGGGATTCAAAACCATGTCTTGTGCAAGAACAGCCAGTGTTCTTAATCACCGAGCCATCTCTCCAACCCAAACATTTGCTTTCTTAATGACAATAATTTTCATTCTGGTGAAATTCAATCTCAAAGTAGTTTTAATTTGCATTTCCTTCATGGCTAAGAATATTGAAAATGTTTTAAGATGTTTATTAGCCATTTGTATTTCTTTTGTTATGTGTTTCAATGTATATTTTTATTGAATTTTTTGTGGCCTTTTAACTGGGAACTTCATCCAAAAAGCTAGAACTGACTGGGGGATGGGTCTAGAGATCCACGCTGAGTGCACTGGGAAGAGGGGTGGAGCAGTCAACATATTGAACACGTGGGAACAAAGTTGGAGAACCGCAGGCAAAAGGCACTCAAAAACCTGGCAGAGGCCAGGGGCAGGGCACGCTGATGGCAGCATTTCATGCTTATGTTATTCACCTCCTCCTAGATGTCATAAACTAGTGAAACAAATATGCACAGCCTGGAAGGATGACCCTGGAAATAACAAACTGCAGGAGTTGAAGAAAAACCAATGAGGTTAACAGGAGTCACATGAGTTATACAGTGGATCATGAAATAAGTAACTAAACTGACATGGGTCACGAAGATGTAGACAGACTCAAAAGGAGAAATCCCTGGGTCACTGCCATCTTTTGAATGTGGGAAAATAGCTCAGTTTCTTTTGTGTAAAAATTCCTTAAGGATTATGGCGAGACTAGAAAAATTTCACGAGCCTTGGATACCAGAGGGGAATCCACAGAGGTGGCCTGTCCACTTTTATGCATAATTAAAGATTTGTCCACTGAGAAGGCAACAGCCTCAGGGAGACTAAAAAGACTAAGGAGTTTACTGGCAAATTCAGTCTCAACCTCAGATCTTGAGAGAGAGGAAAAATGGGAGATTTTAACTTGAATAAGTATAGGGAACCAGGAGTCAAAGGACCCAAGAAAAAAGATAGTAATGAGAAAAGAAATGACCTAGAAATAAAAATAGCTAAAGCTGTCCCTCAGATTCAACCTTTGATGCAAAAAGAGAAAAGAGTTAACAATACAATAGTTAGGAAAAATACTCCACACTAGTGCTGTTGGGACTAGGAAACTTTCAACTAATTAGTTAAAGAGCCCCTCACCATGTAGTTCATGAAGGTATGGGACATGGGAGAAAATAATGTCAGTTTAAGTCCTTCAGAAGTATCACAGCTGAGTTATATAACCACCCATCTGTCCTTAAGACATAGGATGTTTAACCTAAGCTGATATAGGGGGAAGCAGTCCCTAATGGAATGGCTTATGCAAAGTATTAAAGACACATGGTCATCACCAATGGCAGCCCTCATGATTAGCAGTGGCTGGAGGATGATAAAAGAGGGACAGGCATTACTGAGAGAACTAGGTATATGAAAAGCAATATATAATGCTGTTTCACTAAATTTTTCCATTTGCCTTCCCTGGGGGACCTACATGCACCCTCTGAGGACTTACTAGGGTCTCCCAGTCCTGATTCAGATTGACAAACCTATGTAAGATATTCTATTTGGATTTTGCAAAGTTTATATGACATTTGGGAGGTGGTGACTTACAAAAACAGATTCCTATAGCTTTTCCTTTTCCATATTTGAAATGAACCTGCCATCCATCTCCTGCCTCTGGTCTCTCTTGTTCACTGTTTGCCTGTTTTCCTGTGCTCTATATGACGGTCATCCCTTTCTGACAGCAGCACTACCCCTTTCTCCCAGTGTTCTCCACATTGCCCACATTTGCACTAGATCAACTCTAGCTTTTCTGAGGAGGCTTCAGATTACAAATGCCCATTTCTCTGGGCCAGATAAGGCTTTGTTCACCAGAGGTGATCTATCTCAGTGGTGTCTCCCCTACTATAAAGACAAATGGATGGAAGTAGACACATCTAAACAAATATGGATATAGATATAAATACCTAGAAATATTCCAGCAGATATACCATATTTTTCAAACAGCGTATCTGCAGTGGCTTCCTCACTGGGGCCTATAGCCTGCCCTGACATAGGGGGTTGGCCTGGTCTACAGCACCAGATATGTGTTCCACCCCTAGGAATGGGCCTAATACAATTAGAAATTTGTTGGTTATATGTTAGTCAAGCATTTATTGCACCTACAGGCATTGCTTGGCATGTCAGTATTGTGCAACATGCAGGACCCATTGTTTATCAGAATCATAGGGGACCATTTTTTCCCCAAACAACTTCATAGCACCTTCTAGCATTATGAAAGCAATTTATCCAATGACTCTTACCTCGTGCAGTATCTTCAGCAACATAGCCTTACCGACCTTCCTGGGCAATAGCCTTGGTTAATTTGAAGACCTCTAAGATCTCTCTGGCCAACAGCTCATAAGGGGAAATTCATCCCTGATACTGTAACTTTTTCTTAACAATTCCACAGTTTTGGGAGCCTTTGTATTTATTTTATACAGTATTAGGTGGGTATTACTTGAGCCCTACCCAACCATAAAGCTGTGAAGAATCTTACAACTATAGCTGGCCTTTGTTTCTTCAAATGTTCTTGATATCTTTCAAATGGCTTTCACATCTTTAAAACACTCAGAGGTTAACATCACATATTAAATAAGTCATAGACATGGTCTAACATGGCATGGAAATATTTTATCCATTTGTATTGTTTTCTCCATATGTTGGGCAACAAAGTAGGGGCAAGAGGCATTTACTTGGTGAGTTCTTAACTATCTTTAGTTAACCCTTTAGAGTCATTCCACATTCTGCAGATTTTACATAGAACCTCTTTGTATGTATTATCCTTGATACATTCATGGGTGCTGACCCTGCACTGGGCTAAGGAGGCAGAAAGTCCCTCTTGTCCCTGCTGCACCTGTTGGTTCCCTTAGTAAGGCAGGCCCTGAGTCTGCCTCCTGACTGTAGCCATATCTGCTCCCTCTTCATGGACCATACCTGGCTGGTTGAGGAGTCCCTGGTGGGAAAAACAGCCTCCACTCATAGTATAGCATTTCTCAGGAGAGAAATATAACTTAGTTAATCTTTGGGGATCCTTAACCACCACTGGGACAGTTTTTATCCTCTGAATGCCTTTGGTGAACTGTTCTTCAGGTTTTAAAGTCTTCCAGAAATTCCTTAGTATCTGATTTGGTTTTCTATCAAGTTTTTCTTTGGGAATTTGGGTTCAATATAAATATTTCCACATTTGTCTTTGAGTAACCCAAACAGACCATTTATTATATCTCTAGTAAGTAGCTCTATTATTCTGCAGACATGTTTTACACTCTGGTTTGAGTCACTTTGATCTTCCAAAGTCCCCCTCACTTTACACAGATTCTGTCCCATGAAGGGACTTACCAAAACCATTAAAGCTCTATACCATTCTTGAGGTCCCAGTTGAAAAAGCTTTCTTTTATATCTCTGGTGAACACAGCCTGATCTGGCCCAGAGAAATGGGCATTTGGAATATGAAAGCTCCTCAGAAAACCTAGAGTTGATCTTGTGCAAATGTGGGCAATGTGGAGAACACTGGGAGAAAGGGGTAGTGCTGCTGTCAGAAAGGGATGACCGTCATATAGAGCACAGGAAAACAGGCAAACAGTGAACAAGAGAGACCAGAGGCAGGAGATGGATGGCAGGTTCATTTCAAATATGGAAAAGGAAAAGCTATAGGAATCTGTTTTTGTAAGTCACCACCTCCCAAATGTCATATAAACTTTGCAAAATCCAAATAGAATATCTTACATAGGTTTGTCAATCTGAATCAGGACTGGGAGACCCTAGTAAGTCCTCAGAGGGTGCATGTAGGTCCCCCAGGGAAGGCAAATGGAAAAATTTAGTGAAACAGCATTATATATTGCTTTTCATATACCTAGTTCTCTCAGTAATGCCTGTCCCTCTTTTATCATCCTCCAGCCACTGCTAATCATGAGGGCTGCCATTGGTGATGACCATGTGTCTTTAATACTTTGCATAAGCCATTCCATTAGGGACTGCTTCCCCCTATATCAGCTTAGGTTAAACATCCTATGTCTTAAGGACAGATGGGTGGTTATATAACTCAGCTGTGATACTTCTGAAGGACTTAAACTGACATTATTTTCTCCCATGTCCCATACCTTCATGAACTACATGGTGAGGGGCTCTTTAACTAATTAGTTGAAAGTTTCCTAGTCCCAACAGCACTAGTGTGGAGTATTTTTCCTAACTATTGTATTGTTAACTCTTTTCTCTTTTTGCATCAAAGGTTGAATCTGAGGGACAGCTTTAGCTATTTTTATTTCTAGGTCATTTCTTTTCTCATTACTATCTTTTTTCTTGGGTCCTTTGACTCCTGGTTCCCTATACTTATTCAAGTTAAAATCTCCCATTTTTCCTCTCTCTCAAGATCTGAGGTTGAGACTGAATTTGCCAGTAAACTCCTTAGTCTTTTTAGTCTCCCTGAGGCTGTTGCCTTCTCAGTGGACAAATCTTTAATTATGCATAAAAGTGGACAGGCCACCTCTGTGGATTCCCCTCTGGTATCCAAGGCTCGTGAAATTTTTCTAGTCTCGCCATAATCCTTAAGGAATTTTTACACAAAAGAAACTGAGCTATTTTCCCACATGGGTCATATCATGGCAACTAATATGTTTAAAATGAGAAAGGAAACAGTTGAGATCTTGGTATGATTTTCAGTGGCATATCCAAGTTGCTTAACTTGCTTACTCCTACTTTGCATTTCTTCCTAAGCCTCCATAACCTTCCAGTGGGCATCAGGCTGCACACCAAAATTTCTAAACATGAGCCATTAGAAAATACTAACCATGCACCAGGAATATACTGGAAATAATGTGTTAAAGAAACTTCACATTTAAATTGGAGAGTAATGTGATGGTTTGGATGAGAATGTCTCCCATAGACTCCAAGTACTTTAATTTTTTTCCAGTTGGTGACATTGTTTTGGGAGATTTCATCATCAGGGGTGGATTCGTTAAGCCTTGCCTGATTTCTCTCTATCTCCTGTACCTGCTTGAAGACGTGAGCACTCCTCTTACTATTCCAGCAACTTCTTGCCACTATGCTTCCCTGCCATGACAGACTCTGGTTCCCCTGGATCTTTAAATTCAAATAAACTCTTCCTTTTGTAAGTTTCCTTAGTCATGGTGTTTTAGCACAGAAACAGAAAAGTAATTAGACAAATGTCATTGTAATGAGACACTCCAGAGACACCTTGACAGTTTAAAATTCAAATTTCTTGCTAGGAGTCCTGACACATGCATTTAACCCCAGCACATGGAAGGAAAAGGCAGGTGGATCTCTGAAACATAGAGGCCAGCCTGGTCTACTTAGTAGGTTCCAGACCAGCTGTAAATAGAAGGAGACTTTATCTCAAAAAAGCTACAACAGCAAAATATTTCAGGTTTCCCAGTAAGATAACAGCTTCTATGGAATCATATTTGGACACTTCCTATTTAAGAATTTATTTTGCATTGAAAATATATTATATCTTGAAAGAAAATTAAAAGGACTTACACAAAGTAAACTAAATATGTGAACTCATTAGTATGTCTTTTTCTTTTTCATTGAGCTTTTTAAATTTCATAGACCATTTCTCACTCAAATCCAGAACCCCTCCCCAATCCATGCTCCCCCATCCCCCCACCAAACCCTATGCTCTTTGCCATATATGGTGAGTCCTATTCACTCAGGTGTTTTTATACCCAAATGTCCTTCAGTGTAAATGCATCCACTGGAGTCTATACAATACAGTGGTGGTATGTAAGTCATACTCTCCCTCACCCAGCAGCAATCAGTCCCAAATAGTTCTCAATCTAGTGCTGGTCTGCCACCTATTTCTTACCTCCCCTTTGGGCCCCTGTTTAATTGAGCTGACAAGGGTCCTGTGTTCGACATCCCACTGCCACAGACTCACATGAGCAAGCCTCCAGTGACCTGGAAACTTCCATGTCCTTAAGGTCATGAACCAGCCCTGGCTCTTACAATCTGTCCAACTCCTCTTCTGCAATGGTCCCCGAGCTGTGAGTGGGTGAGTTTCCATATAGGAGTCCTATCCTACAATCTACAGTATCTTATTCTCCAAAACTTGGCCAGTTGTTGCTTTCTGTGTGGATCACACTCTACATACATGGAAGCCACAGAGGTGAGAGTTGAGGGATGCGTTAGCCCTCTCTCTATCCAATACTCCACTATGTTCCATGAACCTTAGTTGTAGATACTCAACTGCAGATGTGTCACCTAGTACTGGACATCTCCCAGGTGTATGTTCTCTGTGCCTGACCAAATGTGCAACTCCACAGTAACCTCCATCTGTTGCAAAAGGAAGCTTTTTTAGTGAGTGCTGTATGGCAAGTTGTCACTCTAAGGGAGGTCTCTTCTATCTGGCACTGAGTTGCCTGCCAAGCAGCTCCTAGGTATACATATGCATTAATGTTCAGACACTCTATGTATGTTTATCATAGGGTTTCTAGGGCATCACTTTTCCCTCTAGGTTTCCTAGACCCCTAAGATTTACTCCTTTATGCTCTTTTTTCTCCCATCCAGCTTCTGTCCTCCCTCACTCCCTAGTCACAGTGGCCCTATTATCCTCATCCTTCCCCCAATACCTCCCAACTCCTGCCATCTTTCCTTTCCTGACTTGCGTTATTCCCCCACACCATGGTCCCTTGCATGTCCCTTCCTCCTCACCTTCCCACAAAATATTCCTGCTGTCCCCACCTACCCCCTCATAACATCTGTTCCCTTCTATCCCATTTTCTGGTTCTTTCTTTTCCTTTACCTCCATGTATCCTTTCCCTTTTCCTGACTCCTGATGTTACATCAGAAGTTAAAAACTCACAGATAAGAGATTGGTGCTACAGTCCTCAAATGAGGAAGAATATAAGTTTCTTGCTTCTCTGTGTTTATGTTATTTCACTTAATAGTCCTCTAATTCCATCCATTTACCTATAAATTTCATAATTTCGTCTTTTCTTTCTGCTGAGTAGAATTCCATTGGGTAGATGTGCCACATTTTCATTAACCATTCGTCATTTGAGGGACATCTTAGGTTTCCATTTTTTAGCTACTGTGAAGAGAGCAGCAACAAACATGGATGTACAGATATCTGTCTCTTCAGTATGATGAGTCCTCTGGGTATACACCAAGGAGTGGTATGACTGGGTCATATGGCAGGTTCATTTTTACTTTTTTGAGGGTTTTCCACACTGCTTTCCATAGTGGTTGCACGAGTTTGCATTCCCACCAGCAATAAATGAGCATTCCCTTTTCTCCACATCTTCTCAAGCATTTGGAGTCTTTGGTTCTCTTGATCTTAGCCAGTCTGACTGGGCTAAGATGGAATCTTGAAGTATTTTTGATTTGCATTACTAAGGATTTTGAATACTTTTTAAGGTGCTTCTTATCCATTTTTATTTCTTCAGTTGAGAACTCTCTGTTTAAGTCTATTGCCCATCTTTTTATTGGGTCATTTATTTTTATATTTCTTTATTTTTTGAGTTCTCAGTATATTCTCTGTCAGAAGTGTAGCTGGTGATGATTTTCTCAATGATTTTCCTCTTCCCTTCCTTAGTCATTTCTTTTTCTGTACAGAAACTTTGTAATTTAATGAGGTCCCACTTACTGATTGTTGACCTTAGTGCCCGAGCTGCTGTTGTCTGATTTAGAAAGTTCTTTACTATGCCTATATCTTGAAGGGTACTTGCCTGTGTTTCCTTTTAGAAGTTTCAAGTTTCAGGTTTTATATTGAGGTCTTTGATCCATTCCCTCCTCCCCCGCCTCAGCCTGATTTCTTTGTTTTGTTTTGTTTATCTTTTTGAAGCAGGGTCTCCATGTGGCCCCAGCTGTCCTGGAACTCACTATGTAGATCAGGCTGGCCTTGAACTCACAGAGATCCGCCTGCCTCTGCCTCCCAAGTGCTGGGACTACGGGCATGCGCCACAATGCCCAGAGACTTTTGTGACTTTAAAATTATACTTTCTAAATGTTACACAGACATATACAGAACAGAGACGTGTGCATACACACACACACACACACACACACACAAACACACTAAACTAGGATCCACACTTGAGTACAAACATGCATTGCTATTTTGCTATGAAATTAGATGACCTTATTTAATATTATCTATTCTAGGTTCATCCATATTCCTATAAATTTTGGGGTCTTCATTTTTCTTTAAAACTGAATGATATTCTGTTCTTTAAATGTACTGTCTTTTCTTTTTTTGACTTTTACAAAAACTTTATTGAGAATTTCATACATGCATATAAAATGTTTTGATCAAATCCATGTCCACTCCTTCCTCTCCAACATTCCACCCTCTGAAGGGGTAACCCTAAAATATTTCACGGATTAGATACAAGCTCCCACACACTTTTGATATTTTGACATTTTTTGCCTTTAGAAAAAAGTGTATTGCTAACAAGCCCAAGGACATTTTGACAGTTAGCCCCCAAACTGGCTACATTTCTTTGGGGTCTTTTTATCCTTGCCTAGCTAATTTCTACCTCCTATTCATATTATGCCATCCTCTGAAGGAGCTATCCCAACCCCCCAATAGGGAATAGGAACACAGACCGCTCTGCCTTCTTCTATGCTAAACAGGGACACAGGGTGAGACAGCTGGAGAACCCTTTGGTGCTTCTATCTAAGAGACTCCCAAATTGCATAACTCTTGTCTCTAAGGGGAAAAGAAAGTCCTTGAATCATGTATAGGAAATGTGGAGGAGTAACAGCAAGAGTAATTAGCATTACAAGTTCTAGTCAGTGAACCAAAAAAAAAAAAATCAGAACAGGGAAAATTTCAAATGTTCATGTGAGAGTCCATTGGAGTTTCTTGACAAGGCTTCCAAAAGCATTCCTCTATTGAGATCTTCCTCATTTTTCTTTTGTCTTCCAAGGCTGGACTAGTTGGCTGGGAAGAGTGGGTGGATACTCAGGTGAGGGTACAGTGATCCTGCTTGGCACTCCTTTAATGAAAGACCACAACCATCAACAAGTCCAATTGTGATGATGTTTAGTGATCAGGCTCAGCTGAAGTCATGATGATGGTAGTTATTTAAAGCAGAAGGGACTGCTGTATAGCATCATCTTATTAAAAGAACCTGGAATTTAAAAGGATTTGGTGCTAGGAGTCACATATGAGAGAGAACATGTGTCGTTTGTTTTTCTGAGTCTGTTACTTCACTTAGTATAACAGTTTCTAGATCCATCTTGCAAATTTCATTATTTCATCTTTCTTTACTGCTGAAGAGAACTGCAGTGTGTAAACATACCACATTTTTGTTAACCACTCATCAGTTGAAGGACACTTAGGTTGCTTCCGTCTCTTAGCTGTTCTGAAAAGAGCAGCAACAAACATGGTTGTACCAGTTTCTCTACAGTGGGATGAGTCCTTTGGATATATGCCAAGAGGTGGTATAACCTAGTCACATGATAGGTTCATTTTTAATTTTTTAAGAGTTCTCCACACTGGTTTCCATGGAGGCTGTACGAGTTTGCAATTTCATCAGCAGTGAATGAGCGATCCCCTTTCTCCTCATCCTTGTCAGCATTTGATATCATTTGATCTCTTGATCCTAGTCAGTCTGATTGGGGTAAGGTGATACCTTATGGTGGTTTTAATTAGTATTTCCCTAATTACTAACAACATTGAACAATTTTTGAGATGTTTCTTAGCCACCTTTAGTTCTTCCTTTGAGAACTTTCTGTTTAGATCTTTAGCCCATCTTTTCATTGGATCATATGGTTTCTCAATTATTTGTTTTTTGAGTTCTTTATATATTCTAGATGTTAAACCTCTGTCAGATATGTCACTGGTGAAGATTTTTTCCCATTTTGTGGGTTTTATCTTCACTTTTTTTATTGTATCTTTTGCTGTACAGAAGCTTTTTAGTTTAATGAAGTCCCAGTTATTGATTGCTGACCTTAATTCCTGAGCAACTTCTGTCTGATTTAGAATATTCTTTCCTTCACCTATATCCCACAAATTACTGCCAATATTTTCTTCTAATAGTTTCATGGTTTCCAGTTTCACATTTAGGTCTTTAACCCATTTGGAGTTGACTATTGTGCAAGGTGAAAGATAAGTTTCTAGTTTAGTTTTTCCACAAGTGGAGATCCAGTTTTGTCAGCACCATTTGTTGAAGATGCTGTCTTTCCACCGTTGTGTGCTCTTGGCATCTTTGTCAAATATCAGGTGGCTGAAATTGCATGTACTCAGGTTTGGATCTTCAATGATGTCCCATTGATCTGTGTGTCTGTTTTTGCACCAGTATCATGCTGTTGTTATGACTTTGGCTCTTTAGTATACCTTGAGATCTGATATAGTAATCCCCCAAGCGTTGCTCTTTGTGCTCAGGGTTGCTTGAGCTATCCAGCGTCTTTTGTGCCTCCATATGAATTTAAGGATGGATTTTTCTAATTCTGTGAAGTCTTTTCTTTATCGATTCCTATATTGAAGGACAACTATCATGGTTTCATTTTCTTGTTGTAATGAACAGAGTAACAATTAATGTGATTGCATTATTATCTCTCATAATGTATGGAATTCTGTTTATATATACCCAGGACTGAGAAAGTTGGATTATGTGGTAGATTTTTATTTTTTGCTTTGCTTTGATGTGTGTGTGTGTGTGTGTGTGTGTGTGTGTGTGTATTTGTGTGTTACCTCTGAACTGGTCTTTGTAATGGCAATACTAATTTACACAGCCTCAAGCAATGAATAAGAATCATTCTTCCTCCATATGCTCTCTAACTATCGTTAGTTTTTTGTTGTGTTTCTTGATGATAGCCAATCTTACTGGAATGATGAAGGTCTCAAAATAGTCTTAATTTGCATTTCCTGGTCACTAGGGATGCTGAATACTTTTCAGTATCTGAACAATTATTGTCCATTTGTACCCCATTTTTTCCCAAAAAGCAATCTATTCAATTGGCTATCTATGTGTTGCTTGATGGTTTTATTTCACTGGTGATTAAGTTCTGCAGTTATTTGTAGATACTCAGTATTGTCCATTTGATGTATATCTGGGAAGAATTTTTTACAGTTCTGTGGGCTGTCTGTGTGCTCTGCTGATAATTTTCTTTGATGTGCAGAAACATTTTAATTTCAGGTTGTCCCATTTGTTGATATCTGATACTACTTCTGTGCTATTCCAAAAAACAAACATATTCATTTAGTGCTACCACAGACATTGACTAGCCAAAGAAACCCTTATGAGTTAGAACACAGTTGGAGGATTCATAATATAGGAACTCAAATTATACTACAGAGCTTAGTGAAAAAGAGAGCCTGGAATTGAAATAAAAACAGACAGAACAATGGAACAGAATAAAAGATTCAGAAATGGACCTTTGCATTTCTGGGTGGCACAAGAATTAGCTTCCTGGGACCAGCTTTATTCCTGGGTAAGTTTGGCTCACCCTTCGTGCATTGACTCCCCCAGCCTCATTCACCCTCCCAGCACCCCCACCCTGTCTCTTCTCCTAGCATGTGCACTGGCCCATTTCTTCTCTTGGAACATTAGACCTCTGGACTGCCCTCCTGGTCCAGACTCCCCACTGCTTCCTGACCTTTGCACTCAGACCACCCCAATTCCTCAGATTAGACCCTGGGGTGCCTACAAGGCCTATTCTATCTCCCACCTCGCCTTTGCATGCCTGAGACAGGCTCTTGTGGAGACAAGGCTAGCCCCAACTTCCTAAGGCCAGTATATTTCCTGGAGGGATCCAAACCTTCAGCAGAAAGCCCGAGAGTGTCTTATCCTCATCCAATTTGGGCCTCTTTGAAAACTCCTGAGAAGCAGAACGAAACCCATCTGGCCCTCCAATTTAAAATCAAAGGAAAGAACCTAAAGTGTAGACCAACCAGGTTTTCAGGCCCAATAAGTAAACCACAAAGACACATAAAGTTTACAAACAGAAGCAGATCTAGAGAATGAGAAATGAAAAAAGAAATTAATATGATAGAAGTCACAGTGAAAAAATAGTAACATGGAAAGCCCAAATAATACATACCAAGTACTAAAAGTCCTGTAGAGGAGTACAATGAGACCCCCCTAGAGATACCACAGGCCATGGAATTTAAAAGAACAAATATGAACATGATAAAAGAATTCAGTGAATTTAAACAACACACACAAAAAGAGAAGTTAAAGAACTGAAAGTTAAGGACAAACATCTGAATGAATTCAGAAAAGAGTTAGGAATATTGAAGAATACTCAGTTTGAAATGATGAAGGAAATACACAGTGAATAAGCCAATTAGAAATGACAGGAGAAAGCCTCACCAATAAGATGAATGATATGGAAGATAAAGTTGACGATTTAGACAACTCAAGCAAAGATTATGAAAAATTAAAGAAAACACAAGAATGGAATATGCAGGAATTGTGTCACACCATAAAAAGACCAAACTTACACATCATAGGCATAGAGGAAGGAGAAGAAGCTCAGGATAATGATATGAACCAGAACTTCAACAGGACTGTAGAAGAAATTTTCCAAAAAAATTAAAGAAAGACATGCACATACAAATACAAGAAGCATATAAAACACCAAATGGCAGGTATGCTCACCACTATACCACCAATGCACATATAATAGTCATTTTGGCTGGTTAAAGTAATCTGGGTTGACATCTGTGGTCATTTAGAACTGGGAATACTTTGGTCCAGGCTCTTCTGGCTTTCATAGTTTGCACTGAAAATTCAGCTGTAATTCTGATGGGTTTTCCTTTATATGTGACTTATTTTTTTTTATTTTTCAGCTTTCAGTATTTTCTTTTTATTCTGTATATTTAATGATTTTACTCTGAGTTAATTAACACCATACATCAAATGGGCCTAACAAACATCTACCGAATACGCCATCGAAGTGCCAAACAATATACATCCTATTCAGTGCCCCATGGAACTTTCTCCAAAATCAAGCACATAATGGGGCAAAAAACAGCATCAACAAATACAAAAATATTGAAGTAATTCCATGCATTCTAACAGAGTACAATGCAATAAAGCTCAAAATCCACATCCAAAGAAACCCTAGTAACTACATGAACATATGGAGATTAAACAACACACTCCTGAATAATGAATGAGTCAAAGGAGAAATTAAGAAAGAAATAAAAGTATTCCTGGAACTAAAGGAAAAGGACAATACAACATAACAAAACCTCTAGGACAATGTAGCAAGAGGCCTCCAAAGATGGTGCAGACCCAGAGCCCTGTGATTCAGTGAAAATTCACTTTACTTCTTGGTCTGCAAATAGCCTGCCAAAAGGAGCCCATGCCTCTGTACCCTGCTCACTAGCCCAGTGACTGATGACAGACCGCATGGCATGGACCAATCAGAAAATGATTCTTGGGGACGTGGGGGTGGAGAAAAGGGAACTATAAGGTGTGCCTTCTCCTGCATTAAATGAGCCTGCAGCACCTCGCCTAGTGCTTGCTTCTACCTGACTCCCAGGGTTTGTGTGTCATGACTCTGTGCCCCTTGCCCCTCCTAATTGGCAGGGGACCCGATCCAGGTTAGGGTCTTCACAGCTGACCTGAGGAGAAACCGCAACACATGGTGCCTGAACAGAGACTCCTGCCCGCGGTGTTGGCGACACCCAGAACCTCAGTTCGTTCGGAAAGTAGGCCCCTGGATTTGTCTGTTTCTTCAGCTGCTCCAGGGTAAGTGAGTAGCCCCCTCCTCTGTCCCCTCCACCCTGTCTGTTGTCTTTATTGTTGGACTAGTTTGTTAGATCAGGGAGGCACACTCTGACATGTGGTCCTGAAGCCCACATCAGCACCTCCCCCCTCTCAGCTTGTCCCAGTGAGTTCCATAAGGGCTGATCCACCCTGCACTCAGAGCCCAGGCTTCAGGTCACCCTGTTGCCTGTCCTGGAGACACTGTGTGAGCATATGGCTGAAGGTGTCATGGCCTCCAGAAGTCCCTCACTGAGCACAAGACATTTGGATCTGATACACCTTTACGTGTAGGGGTGGTTTACATCTGAGTGGCTCACAGTGCTTCTTTGCTTCCTTTGTTCCCTCTTGGTAGTCACCCTCATCTTCTACTTTTGTGGCGAATTACCCCACAATAGACAATTTACCACCACAATGCAGGGAACCACAAACTGGAGCATTCAAGGTGCTCCTTAAAACCAGAGGGTTGAAAGTGAAACCAAAAGATATCGAACACTTTTGGGATGAAGCCTCTAATTTAGCTCCATGGGTCTCCCCTGAAAACATGTGAGACTCTGACATGTGGGAGCAGGTCCTCTTCCTGGCCTGAAAAAGGGTGGTCAAGTCAGGGATCACTCCCCCCGCATCATTCGTACCGATCCTCTTAGACATCATTGTTAGCCTTAAATCCTCCTCTCCTGAGGAAGTCATCTCAGCCCACAACAAACACTGCTGGAAGCAATCTAATGTAGATCTGGCTATTACCTCAACCCCAGACCTCCCAGACCCCCCAGACCTGGAGGTGGACGCTGCCTCTGCTCCCACTTCCAATAAGGAAGGAGCTCCTTTGCCTATACCTCAGGATACTCTCCTAGAGCTACCATGCCCAGAAATTCCCCCGCCCCATTACCCGTGGAAGAACTTACTGTCTCCCCCCAAGTAACCATGCTGCCTCTTCCCCTGCTAACATACCCCTCCCTCCTAGACCTCCCTCCTTAAAGACTCACCTGCCTTTGTCTGCATTTCCGGTTAACATTGGCCCTGATGTGGTACAGCGTTCATGGCTGTCCACACCATTTGCTGACCTTGTTCTTATCCACAAGGCAGGTGAGCAATCGGGCCCTGACTCCCCATATTTCAAACAGATTCTTCACCAGCGGTCCTTACAGTTACAAACCCACTATGATTGGTATAGCTTACTAAAGGCAGTCTTAGAACCCTCGGTCTTTCTAAACTGGCAGGCAGCCTATGACAATCAGGCTGAAAACCAGGCATGCCTAAATCTCCAATATGGCCTCAACATTACATTGGACATGCTCACAAGACGTGGACAATATACTGACCCTATCTCCCAGTCTACTATTGGCCTCCATGCCTATTTTCAACAAGTTTCTGACTTGGCCTTTAAGGCCCTTAAATGTTGCTCCCCTGTTGTTGTGTGTGCGTGGGCTGGTGCGTGTCGCACACAGCTGGGCAGGTCCCTGGCTCTCCACGGCTGCCGGGTGCTGGGAACTACAGATCGGGTGGGTCTCTCTGGCTCTCCATGGCTGGGAGTGCAGGCAGGGCTCTGCAGATCGGCTGGTCCATGCCGGGTGCTGGCAGCTCTGCGGGTCACTGCAAGCTCCTGGGCGTGTTCTGCGGTGGCCGTGGAGAGCAAAGCAGGAAGCACAGAAGTGTCGCGAGTGGGTGTTGACGGGGGGACAGCTCCCTCCGGGAAGACTGAATCACAGGCTGATCGCAGGCACAGTGAGACACAAATCAGCTCAGTCGGATGATCTCAGTGATACAGCTCCAGACAAGTTCAGTGATACAGCTTCAATTTATTAGGGGGAAACTAGAGAATTTATAGTGTGGTGGCATTAGCAAAAGCCTCAGTTGATAGGTGCTCTGTAGGATGCTTTATTTACATGAGGCAGTGGGCTTCTATCAATCAGGCTGTCAGACAATGCCTGATTATAAAAAACCTGGTAGTTTCTATGCCAGAGGTCATGTATCTGGTAGGGCATCTGTGGCGGGCACTTCAAAGTGAGCCAGGAAGGAGAGCAGGAGGTGCCCTGCTGGAAAGGGGAGTCTCTGCATAAAAACGCCAAGCCCCTTAGGCTATCTGGACATGGAGAGACTGCGACCCAAACAGCAGGGGTCCCCAACACTCCCCCTGTGATCCACAAGTTTGTTTGTTTTTTTTTTTCCGTAATTTGATTCAAGAGTCAGGGAAGTCCTTCACGGACTTCCTTACCCATGTACCCATGTCACTAAGGCAGTAGAGTGGAGGGTGGAGGTTCTTTTCAAACAATTAACTTGGGAGGGACTAAACATCCCTACTCCTAATGCTATCGCACCTGTCTATAATGATAACATTCACAAATGGGTATTTGTTACTAGAGACTTAGACCCTAAGGTGGGCCCTATTGAGGCTTTGACTGCCTCCTTGGGGACTCTTTTGTCTCAAGGAAAACCCACCCGGCTTGGTGCATGGGAAGGCTGCTGGAACTGTGTGGGGCTTGGCCACTTTCGTAGCCACTGTCCAAGAGGTACAGCCCGCCCCAAGACTCGCTGCCCCAAGTGCAAAAGAGGGTTCCATTGGGTTAAAGACTGTAGGTCACAGCCTCAACTGGACTTGGCTCCTTTGAACTCCATCCAGGGTGCCCCTCCATCCCACTCACAAGAGGGGAAACGAGACAGATATTATGGACTCTCCCAATCCTCAACCACTCCCCATGAATGACCCTGTTATACTCTCGCCCTTATTGCTTCATTCACCAGCCTACCCCACCCTCGATTCAACTAATTCTACACTTGGCCTCCCCACCATGGACCCAGTTACTTCCTGGGAATCACTGAGTGGCTCCTGGCCCCTAAATAACTCTCTATGCTTCACTACCAACAACGCATCCTCATGCATTGGGCTGTTCAACCTGACCAAGATTATGCCAGCAGTGCCTCTAATCTAATAATTGTTTTTCTATTTCTACTTCTTAAGTGCCTTGTTCTTCATTCCCACAGCCAAAAAATTTTCAATCACTCGGTGAATCAGGCCCTCAGAACAATACAGGAAGATGATTTCAACCTGCCCTATGCAGCCCGACAGACTTGGCTTGCACAAATGTATGAGGCCTCCTACAGATAATTCCCTGCCTTGACTGATCCCCCAGGACAATGCCCCTTGGAGGGCTGGTAGCCAATGATGGGTAAGCTCCTGTTGGGCTGAATCAACCTAAGCCTGGACATGGATGTGTATGCCCATGCTCCAATGACAGGTAAGGTTCATGCCCGAATAGGACAACCTAAGATAGGCACAGTCCATGATCCTGGGGTCATCCAGAGGCAGAGCTGCCTACAGGTTCTCACTGGACGGTCATTTTTAAAGAAAATGGGTGGAAATGTAGCAGGAGGCCTCCAAAGATGGCACAGACCCAGAGCCCTGGGATTCAGTGAGAATTCACTTCAATTCTTGGTCTGCAAATAGCCCGCCAAAAGGAGCCCATGCCTCTGTACCCTGCTCATGAGCCCAGTGGCTGCTGACAGACTGCGTGGTGTGGACCAATCAGAAAATGATACTTGGGGACTTGGGGCTTGAGAAAGGGAACTATAAGGCCTGCCCCCTCCTGCATTAAATGAGCCTGCAGCACCTTGCCTAGCGCTTGCTTCTACCTGACTCCCAGGATCTGTGTGTCATGACTCCATGCCTCTTGCCCCCAGAATTGGCAGGGGACTCGATTCAGGTTAGGGTCTTCACAGCTAGCCTGAGGAGAACCCGCAACAGGACTTATTCAAAACAGTCCTTAGAGGGAAGTTGCCTTAGTTTGTTTCTTCATTGCTGTGACAAAATACTCTGACTAATACCAACTTGGGTAGGAAAGGGTTTATTTGTCTTACATCTCCCAGGTCACAGTTCATCAGGGAGTTCAAGGTAGGAACTCAGGGCAGGAACCGGGAGGCAGGAGCTGGAGCACAGGCCATGGAGGAACACTGCTTACTGGCTTGCTCCCCTGGCCCCTGCTCAGCCTGCTTTCTTATGCAACACAGGCTCACCTGCCCAGGGGTGGCACCACCAAGAGTGGGCTAGGTCCTCCCACATCACATCAAGAAGATGCCCCTCAGACATGGCCACAGGACAGTCAAATAGAGGCAATTCCCCAACTGAGGCTGTCTCAACCCAGGTGTGTCAAGTGCACACTAAAGCAATCCAGCAGAGAAGTTTAAAGCTTTAAGTGCCTACATTAAAAATCAGAAAGAACACAAATAAATGACTTCACATTGCAAATCAAGACACTTGAAAAACAACAGTAAATGAAACCCAATCCCAGCAGACAAGAATAAATGATAAAAATCAGAGCAGAAATGAATGAAATAGAAATGAAGAAATCACTACAAAAATCATCGAATCCAAGAGCTGGTTCTCTGAAAAGATAAACAAGATTGCCAGACCCCTAGCCATGTTAACCAAAAGAAAGAAAGATCACCTCCCAATCAACAAAATCAGAGATGAAAGAAACATCACAACAGACACCAAAAAGATCTAGAACATTATAAGGGAATACTTTAAAAACCTATACATTAATAATTTGAAAACTAAAATAAATGGATGGGTATCTAAAAGCATGGGAACCACCAAAATTAAACCAAGAAGAGATCAACAGCTTAAACAGACCTATAACACATAAGGAAATTGAAACAGCAATAAAAAACTTCCTGACTAAATAAAGCCCAGGACCAGGTGGATTTAGAGCAGAATACCACCAGACATTTGAAGAACATCTGTATCCAATACTAATTAATTTATTCAAAAAGAGAAATGGAGTGAGAACTTCCAAATTCCTTCTATGAAGCCAGAATCACTCTAATACCAAAACCAGGTAAAGATACAACCAAAAAAGAAAACTACAGACTGGATGCAAAAATTCTCTACAAAATACTGGCAAACCACATACAGACATACATCAAAAAGTTCAACCATCATGATCAAGTGGGTTTTATTCCAGAGATTCAGGGATGGTTCAATATATGTAATCAATAAACATAAATCATGTAAATACACTCAAAGACAAAAACCCCATAGTCATCTCAACAGATGCAGAGAAGGCCTTTGACAAAATTCAACACACATTTATGCTCAAAGTTCCAGGGGGAATTTGACTAGAGGAAACATACCTCAACATAATTAAAGCCATATGTAACAAACCCACAGCCAACATCATTCTAAATGGAGAAAAACTGTAAGTATTCCCATTAAAATCAGGAACCAGACAAGGCTGTCCACCATCTTCACTCCTTTTTAATATAGTGCTTGAAACACTTGCAGGAGCAATAAGAAAAGAGAAGGAAATTAAAGGAGTAATAACTGGAAGAGGTCCAATTATCCCTTTTGCAGATGATATGATATTATATCTAAGAGAAACCAAATATTGCACCAAAAAGGTGTTAGAAATGAAATGATTAAAACTTTCAATGAAGGAGCAGGTTACAAAATTAATCTTCAAAAGTTTATACCTTTATATATACCAATAACAAGCAATCAGAGAAAGAGTACTTGGAAACCCTCCCTTTCACAATAGCCTCAAAAAAGTAAAGTATCTCAGAGTAAACCTAACCAAAGACATTAAAGACATCTACAATGAAAATGTTAAATATCTAAAGAAAGAGATTGAGGAAGGCACCAGAAGATGAAGAACCTCCCATGCTCATGGATTGGAAGAATTAATATTGTGAAAATGACCATCCTACCAAAAGCGTTTTACAGATTCAATGCAATGCCAATCAAAATCCACATGTGGTTTTTCACAGAATTAGAAAAAAATCCTAAGATTCATATGGAAGTACAAAAGACCTCAGATACCCAAAGCAACCTTGAGCACTGAGAGCACTGATGGGGAGAATTACTATACCAGAATTTTAACTGTATTACCAAGCTATAGTCATAAAAACAGCATGGTACTGGCACAAGAATACACCCACAGACCAATGTAACAAAATTTGAAGACCCAAATATGAGTACATGCAATTTCACCCACCTTATATTTGACAAAGGGGCCAAGAACATTCACTAGAGGAAAGAGCATGTTCAGCAAATGGTGCTGGAAAACCAGATCTCCACCTATAGAAGAATGAAACCAAACACCTAACTTTCCCCTTGTACAAAAGTCAATTCCAAATGGATCAATGGCCTCAATATGAAGCCTGAAATTCTGAAACTGTTAAAAGAAAACATTGGCATTAACTTACAACATACAGGTGTAGGAAAGGATTTTCTAAACTGGGCATCTATTGCTCATTAAACAAGGTCAAGAATCAACAAATGAGACCCCATTAAACTAAAACGCTTCTGTACATCAAAAGAAGCAACCAAGGAAGTGAAGAGAAACCCACAGAGAGGAAGAAAATCTTCTCCAGAAACACATCTGACAGAGATTTAATATCCAGAATATAAATGAATTCAAAAAACAAAGAATCAAGAAAGGAAGTAACCCAATTAAAGGATGCGTTAAGGAGCTGAACAGAGTGCTCTCAAAAGAAGAAATAAAGATGGCTAAGAAGCATCTTAAAAGTTGTTCAACATCATTAGCAATTTGGAAATGCAAATTAAAACCACTTTAAGATTTCATCTTACCTAGTCAGACTGGTTAAGATCAAGAGAACAAATGATACCAAATGTTGGAAAGGATGTGGGGAAAGGGGAATGCTCTTCCACTGCCAGTGGGATTGAAAACTTGTTCAACCCCGATGGAAAGCAGTGTGGAGAACCCTTAAAAGACTAAAATGTAACCTACCATTTGATCCATTTATACCACTCTTTGGCATATATGCAAGGAACTCATCCTATTGCAGAGACACTTGTGCATCCATGTTTGTTGCTGCTCTTTTCTTTTTAAAAAATATTTTATTCATTATTTTTATTTTATGTGTATGCATGTATTGCCTGCATGTAGGTAAGTGCACCCAGGTCATGCAATGTCTGCAGAGGACAGAAGAGGCTGTTGGATCCCTTGGAACTTGATATAGGACAATTGTTAGCTGCCATGTGGGTGCTGAGATTCAAACCCAGGTCTTCTGCGTGAACAATCAGTGTTCTTAGCTGTTGAGCCATCTCTCCAGCCCCTATTTCTGCTCTTTTCATAATAGCTAATAAATGTTCTTCAACTGATGAGTGGATAATGAAAATGTGGCTCCTTTATATGATGGAGTTTTACTCAGCATTAAAGAAAGATGAAATCATGAAATTTGCAGGTAAATGGATGGAACTAGAAACTGTTATACTAAGTGAAATAACACAGACTCAGAAACAAAAACAAAGTATGTTTTCCCTCATGTGTTGATCCTAGCACCAAATACTTATGTGAGTATGTATCCAGACATAATCACAGGAAACAGGATTATGAAAAGGAACCGGGGAGGTAAAGGAAAAGCAAGAACCTGAAAGAGATGAACAGTAGGACACAGGTGTTACTAAGGCAGATATGGATAAAATGGGGTTATTTCAATGGAAGGAGGGATGGAGGGTTATACAAGGAACCTTGGAAATAAAAGGAAATAAGGAGCTCAAGAGAGGAGGGACCATAGGAGAAGGGTGTTATTAAGGGAAAAATGGGGAAACCATGGTGGAAGGGGTAGACAATGAGCATATAAATAATGCATACCTAGTTAAAAAAAAAAAAACAGAGGGAACCATATGAGCCCAACAACCTACTAACAAATTATAAATATAACTAGCTCAAGGAATAAACTGTATGTCTAGTCAAGGTTTATCTGAGAATGTTTGCTTTTTGCTGAAGCTGTATGTACGTAGCACATGGTAATTAAAAGTACCAGACTGGTGGAACTAAACTCCTTGGATGTTTAACAGCCACACTATGAGTTCTATAATAATCTGGTCAGAAGGACTTAAAGGACATTTTTCACTCCTTGCCTTCCAAGGTCGACTAAGTTTCAGGGGACTATGGACCATCTCCCAAAATGTCCTGTAATTGCTGTGAGTCACCTGTCCTCTTGATCAAGGAGGCCATGGAGAACCCACCAGATGGACTTGAAACAGTGTCCAGTCTACAAAGATGAGGGTCAATACAGAGGAAACATTTTCTCCATACTTCCAACTGAAGCCATCCACAGTTGAGTAGGACCTTTGACTTATCTTTACATAGATGGAACTGGTAAAATAAAGGAGCCAGTGGATCCTCCCAAGCCCATTTGACTAGGAACAGATCCTCAAATGACCTTAAGAGTAAAAATAAATTTATCTTTGTCACCTGCATGGTCTTAAACACCCAAAAGGAAAGAATAACCAAAGAGTAAAGTGATCAGTGTAATTCTTTAAGAGTCCATGTGTATAGCTAAAGTCAACATAACAAGAAACAATGCCAGGCAGGAGATACCTTCCATCGAGTTGTTGGTCATGGTGGCCCAAGAGACTCCCAGACGGTAACCCAGCATAGAACTGGGAAAATGAACAGCAGACCCCAATCTTATCTAAAGGAATGTTGGCAACTGATTACTGCGAGATGAGAAGGAGCTGATACTCCTAAAATAAGCAATATAGATAGGCTGACTGGTCTCAGATAATTAGCAATGGGGGCACTGATAACACAGTGGACAGTAACAGGGATGATAAGAGTTTATGGACCCCAGTGCGTATGCGGGAGGTTGCTATGGAAAGGTGCCATTTGGGATGTGCGTATAAAAATGAATAAGATTGTTTGGGATGTTCTGTATGAAATGGACACAAAAAAATCAATAATAAAAAAAAATGAGTTAAAAAAGAAGATCCGGAAATGAACCAACAAAGTTGTGCTCACCTAATCCTGGACAAAGGAGCCAAAAACATACATAGATAAAAGATAAGCTGTTCAACAAATAATACTGGAAAAACTGGATATTCACTAACAAAAGAATGAAATTAGATTCATATCATTCAGCATGTAGCAAAATTGATTTGAAATGGATCAAAGACTGATTTCATACCCGAAGACCTGAAACTTCCAGATAAAAATATAAGCAACACTCATCAAGACATTGCGGTAGGCAAGAAGTTTTCAATTTATTTCATAATGTCATTCCTTCAGATTTCCATTTTATAAGTCAAAAATACATCAAAATCAGCAACCTCCACCCAAACCATAGTCGTATTCTTTTTTAAAAACATGAGAAGTTACCTCCATCACAATTGCTCCATGCAATTGGTTGGGGTTTGAACTTGATAAGCATTTTACATGCATGCACACTTATGCCTTACCAATTGGTGCATAATAAAGTCATGTCAATACAAGAAAGACCCATGGCCTCAATGACTCTGTATAAAATACAGAACACTCCATAGAATCTGAAATCACAACACTAACAAGAAAAACATTGAACAATAGGCATAATATTTCAAAGTTTTCAAAGAACTGGCTTGTTCATAATTATCATAGAATAAAAACTACTATGTCTATCTAATTCTTTTAAACAATCAGGTCTAGAGAATTTTGTTAACATGATGATAAGTATCAGAGTTAGGATTCAAGGAAAGCAATCTTCTTTCATGTTTTAATGACTAATTCATCATTTTTTTTTGAATATTCACTAGGGAAAATCAGTTCTTTATCAACTTTGCCCAAGATTTACATCAACCTTGAAATACATTAGTTTTAATTGGTAAATTATGGTATTATTTTGAACTTTTATATCATAGGATTAGCATTGCTTACTGGATATTTCAAGAGCTACACACCGAAATGATAATTTAAGCTATTTGTGTTGCCTTTGGAACTTAACTGATTTCATTCCTAAATTAGAATTAATTATGTACTCCTAGCTTTAAATTTTGCATTTCCAAATTCTGTGTTAAAAACCCATTTACAATATAGTGAAAAAAATAATTTTTCCAATTTTATTAATCATTTTATCACTTCACAAAAGTATGCAATGCTATCTTTTCTCCTTTATTCCCTAAGTTTGTGTGCATATGCGTTCAACAATGATGAGAAAGCTATATAGTCAGTGGCTACTCATAACAAGCAGCTCATGAAGCTCTTTGATGAAGTGATCTAGATCCAGGTTTTTGTGCCCCACAATGGAGCCAGGCATCTGCAGTTGTTTTCCTAAAACGTCATTCTCCCTGTAGTCCCAGTTTCTGTTGTAACTGGGTTTCTTCTGGCGTCTTTGGGAACTGTTACTTTTCTTGCCATAAAATGTTCTTTGTTTACCAAAACGCTATAAAGACAGGGAAGAAAAAAAGTGGGAGTAGAGTACTTTGCGATATAATGATCAAAGGGCATTATAGTAAGGTTATTTTGTTTAATTTAAACACAGGATCAAGGCATGGAAAGATTATCCTCCAGATTTTTACAAAACCTTTGAAATTCTGACTACTCTTAAACATTAACAATGTACTATTGTATTTAGAAATTTAATCAAACAATTTATTTAAGGCTGACATATGTACATTGTCATAAATGTCAGACTCACTTAAGCATTAACGTTGCTGTGAAAATTTTAAAAAGCTTAATGTGCTTAGTGTGAATTTTCAGAAACATTCTCTATTTGAAAACAGCAATCAAATGGCTTGTTTCATGGGAGGATTCTGAAAACTGAATTCATCAGAACCACTTTTCTAAACTAAATGTCTAGGAGGAACCTGGCATAATATAGTTTGGTTCCCTGTGTCTCCTCATCACTCTTAATTGGGATCTTTCCAGATCCTGTTCATGACACAGCAGTCTCACAAATCATGTTCCATTGCTACACCACTTATTATTATGCAGAATTCAAAATTTCGCTTATCAAATTTCATTCCTTCATGCATGTGCCCTGTTGAAGAAGTTACCATGTATTCTTTATGTGACAACTGATTCAATCCCTCCTCTATAAGTCTGCTCTAGAATATTTGAAGATTAGTCATCCTTCAGAGAGACAAAGAGGACTGACAATCAGACTATCTGAAATGTTCCATCTCTCCACAGAGTAATGTTAACCACAGGAATTAAGAAATGGCTGGAGGTGTGTCTAATGACTTGTCTCCAATTCTACACACACTCCAAGAGACTTTAATCCCCAAAGACTAGTTTAATAAGTTCAAATACAATAGCCTACAGGATTTTTACTTTCAGTATCCCATCTACCCTCCATCTCCCTATCCTCTTCCACTCTACAGTTACTTGTAACATGCAGAGAATTAAATCAAGATTTTTTAAAAATACCATTTTAAGTTCTTTCCAGAGCATGGACTTTTCAAATTGTTTTGTACAATACTTGATATTTAATTCAATATTTTATTTATTTATTCTATACATTGTAAAGAGAATAATTAAACATATACATATATTTATGTGTGGAAGTTTTTATTTTTTTTAATTAAAAAAAAATTCTTGTGCTATATATTTTGGCTGTATTCAGATCCCATTCCTTATCTGCACCTCCCCCTTAATACTCCGTGCCCAATTTCATGTGTATTTGTGTGTGTGGCTTATCGAGTCATATTTGTGTATCCAAATGCACTTAAGTGAGGGTTCAACCACTGGGTCCTGGATAACCTACCTAGCATTGCATCCTTAAAGAAAACAGATACTTCCTTTCCCAGAAGCTGTCACTTTTCAATAGTTCCTCAGCTAGGAACTTACCCACTTTGATATGCCTAATCTGTGGTTTTGTCTGGTTTGAGCTAATGTTGGTGTTGTGCATGATGTCACCACTGTTGTAAGTTCATATGAGCAAATGGCCAGGCATCTAGAAAACTCTGGTTTTTGTAGTCATCCACCACTTCTGTCTCTTACAATCTTTTTCCCTTCTTCTGCAATAATCCCTGAATCTTAGGAGGCAGATGTTTTATATAGGTGTTCTACTCAGGGATAAGCAGTCTGCAGTTTCTTATTCTCTGCATGGTGGGAACCTGTCTATCTATGTGTTAATCACAACCTATTCCATGAGGATGCCTTTCTGGCAAGAGTTGAGAGACATTTCAATCTATGGACAAAACAATAAATCACCAGGAGTCAGTTTAATAGTATACCAATTTAGCAGAAGAATAATAGTATCAGGCTTTCCCCTATGGCCTGTGACCTGTCTAGGTTCAGGTTCCTAGGTCTGCTCTCAATGTCGAGTATGGACTCCATCTTGTTAATTGGACCTCAAATACAATTAGAAAATGGCTAGTTAATCCCATAGAATTCTTGCCACTATTGCACTGTTGGGTATATCATGCCAAGCTAGTTGTTGTTGTAGCTTACAGGATTCACTGATGGGCAAGGTTGATGATTACTTTTCTCTTCAGGAAGCATGTATAATTTCCAGCACTATGAAAACAAGGTATGAGAAATGAGTTTTTGGTCAGCACCAGCTTGATTTCTCCTTCTTGGTCTTACAACCCATGAATATAGTATCTCCAGCAACAGCATTGTTCCAACAAGTTCTGATGGGTAACCAAGATCATGGGCAACTGATATTCTGTGGGACTTCCGGTCAATAGCTCTGAAAGAGAGAGTCCATGTCTTGTATTTGACTTTTCTTTGGCAATCTATGGTGTTTGTAAGGGGAAATGCTCACTGTTATACAGTAAGTCCATTAAATCTCTTTTTCACTGTATTTGTCCATAATTTAAGAAGCTCCTATATGGGCAGGTTTTTATATGACTCTTTTTAAAGTTTCTAGTGTTAGTTTTCCTCCTCATGCTCCCTCCTTTGTCTTGCATTCCCATTCCTTAACACTTTAACTCTTCCTACTCCGTTTCCCCTTTTTAGTTAATTCTATCTTCCTTCCCATGAATTCTCCCCCAATAGCCCTGTATTAGTTTCTTGAACTTTATGGATTCTCAAACTGAAACACACATATCTAAAGATTCAAAGTTAGTATCCACTTGTGAGAGATGATGTGTGACTTTTTTCTAGGTCTGGGTCATCTTACTACCTTACTCAGGATGATTGTTTCTATCTCCATCCATTTACCTATGAAAATTATATTTTTTTCTTTTTTAAAATAAATAATTTATTGAGAATTTCTTATATACATAGAAGGTGTTTTGATAGATTCCATGCCCACTCCCTCACCTCCAACTCCTCTGATATCTACCTATCACTTTTTTCTGATAACTTCATTTACCCTTTCTTCTTCTTTGATTTATTATTTTTACGGGGCTTTTGGCTACTCTGACCTTCCCACCTCTGAAGTGGTGAGCCTAAAATCTTTAAGGATTAGCTAAAGCTCCCAAATACTTTCAATGTTTTTGGCCTTTGGAACAGAGAATGTTGCTAAGAGACCCAAAGACATTGTGAGTTTTAGCCAAGAAACTGGCTACTTCTCTTGGGGTCTTTTTACTCTAAGTGCCTAGCCAATTTCTACCTCCTATTGTTATCACACCATCCTCTGAAGATGTTACCCAAATTGCCAAAAGAGAATCAGGACGCAGACTGCTCTGGCTTCTTCCATGATGAACAGGGACACAGGGTGAGGCAACTGGAGTACCCCTTCAGTGGGTCTATCTAAAAGATTCCCAAATTGCATAACTCTTATCTCTAGGGG
>NW_008343553.1:225096-238411 GCF_000622305.1 Nannospalax galili | reverse complement strand
CTCTAAAGGTTTCCTTTTTTTTTTTTTTTTTTTTTCTTTTTGTCTTCCAAGGCTGGACTCTAGAGTGATGGATTCAGAATTTGATTTCAGGTATTTTGGTTGTTAGCCTTAGCCTTTAATGGCTGCTCTATCCCTCCAGCCCTCTTTCAGGTATTTTGATAGCTGTTGGAGTGGTTAGATCAGTGGCAGTTCCCTCTCAAACGCTTCTAGAGAGGGGGAGAAAACAAATTTATCCATCATTTTAGAACAATAGCTGGTTGTTTCCCTTAGCTACAGGTGGGAATTATGGTATTAGAGACCAAGATTTAAAGTCTTAATCTGAGCAGCACTTTCTGGTTAGGAACAAAATAATCAATGAGAAATAATTGTCTAAATAACTTTTTATATAAAATTAAGCCTAATGTCTGGGAAGTGTAATCCCTTGAACTCCTGAAGAAATATACTGATAACTTCATTCATTGGTTAGACTTTCCTTTTGGGTGTTTAAGACCATACAATTGGCCAAAATAAATTAATTTATTTTTAAACTTAAGGTGATTTGAGGATCTGTCCCTCAGGGTCACATGGGGTTAGGAGGAGCTTCCGTCCTTTCTTTTACCAGTTTTATCTATGTGATGATAAGTAAAGGTCCTGCTCGACCATATCTGGCTTCACTTGGCTTCCTTTTAACATCCTTTAAATTCACAATTTCTTTTTTAAAAAAATAATTATGAGACAATAGCATTAACAAATAAGTTTTCCATCTGTTGTGAAACTTCTTTTCTTGGGGATGCTCAGCAATGCTTATTCCCTTTCAAGGTTCTAGTGTCAAGTCAATAATAAAAGTTTTACTGGGGAAAAATGATTTTATTGAGTTTACTTACTGAGATAACTGACGGGTTGCTGAGGTGTATGAATGGTCTGAGGTATGCACACTGGAAAGCTTTTACCCAGCATGGGTCATGCCTTCTCTTCCTAGCCTTCTCCAGATTGTATACTTTAGCCCTCCCCAAATCCAGGAGGCCATGTGTGATTAGGGCCAAATTACATACAGTTGGGTGCAAAGAGTGGCTGGATAATCCAGTGAGGGTCCAATGACCCTGCTTCGACCTAACTTAATGAATGAGCACAACCATCAACAAGCCCAATTTGACGATGTTTAGCGATCAAACTCAGCTGAAGTCGTGATGATGGTAGTTATTTCATGCAAAAGGGATTGCTGTATGGCATCATCTTATTAAAAGGACATGGAATTTAAAAGGATTTGATGCTAAAATCCACATATGAAGGAAAACATATGTTGTTAGTATTTCTTAGTCTTTTTACTTCAATTAGTATAACAGTTCCTAGATCCATCCATTTACCTTCAAATTTCGTTATTTAATCTTTCTTTACTGCTGAATAGAATTCCATTATATAAATATACCATATTTTTGTTAACCACTCATCAACTGAGGGGCACTTAGGTTGCTTCCATTTCTTAGCTATTGTGAAAAGAGCAGCAACAAACATGGTTGTACCAGTTTCTCTACAATGGGATAAGTCCTTTGGGTATATGCCAAGGAGTGGTATAACCAGGTCATATGGTAGGTTCATTTTTAGTTTTTTAAGAGTTGTCCACACTGTTTTCCATAGATGTTGCACAATTTCGCAATCCCACCAGCAATGAATGAGTCTTCCCCTTTCTCCACCTCCTCACCAGCATTTGGTATCATTTGAGGTCTTTATCCTAGTCAGTCTGACTGGGATAAGGTGATACCTTAGGGTGGTTTTAATGTGCATTTACTTAATTATAAATGATGTTGAACATTTTTGAGATGTTTCTTAGCCATCTTTATTTCTTCCTTTGAAAGCTCTCTGTTTAGAATTTTAGCCCATCTTTTAATTGGGTCATTTGGTTTCTCAATTCTTTGTTTAATGAGTTCTTTATATATTCTGGAGGTTAAACCTCTGTCAGATGTGTCACTGGTGAAGATTTTTTTTCACATTCTGTGGGTTTTCTCTTCACTATTTTGATTGTTTCTTTTGCTTTTTAGTTTAATGAGGTACCACTTGTTGATTGCTGACCTTAATTCCTGAGTAACTTCTGTCAGATTTAGAAAATCCTTTCCTATGCCTATATCTCGTAAGTTACTGCCAATGTTTTCTTCTAATAGTTTCAGGATTTCCCGTTTCACATTGAGGTCTTTGATCCATTTGGATTTGACTTTTGCACAAGGTGAAAGATAAGAATCTAGTTTCATTCTCCTACACGTGGATATCCAGTTTTGCCAGCGCTGTTTGTTGAAGATGTCCTTCCTCCATTACGTGTGTTCTTGGCACCTTTGTCAAAGATCAGATGGCTGAAATTTTGTGTACTCATGTTTGGATCTTCAATGATGGTCCATTACTATGTGTCTATTTTCTGCATCTATTGAGATGACAATGTGTTTTTTGTCTTTGCATCCACTTATATGACTAATGATGCTTATTGACTTGCGTATATTGACCTAGCCCTTCATATCTGGAATAAAGCCTACATGATCATGAATGATCTTTCTGATGTGTGTCTGTATGTGGTTTGCAGTATTTTATTGAGAGTTTTTACATCTATATTCATTAAGGATACAGGTCTATAGTTTTCTTTTTTGGTGTGTCTTGACCCATTTTGTTTATTAGAGTAATGCTGGCTTCATAGAAGGAGTTTGGGAGTTTGCCCTCTGTTTCTACAGTTTTGAATAATTTAAGTATTATTGATTGAAGGTCTTCTTTAAATCTCTGGTAGAATTCTGCTATAAATCCATCTGGGACTGGGCTTTTATTAGTTGGGAGGACTTGAATTACTGTTTCAACTTCCTTATATGTTATGCATCTGTTTAAAGTGTTGATCTCTTCTAGGTTTAACTTTGGTGGTTTTCCTGGTTTGCTTCTCCAGTGCTGTGACAAAACACTCTGACCAATACCAAGTTGGGGAGGAAATGGTTTATTCAGCTTCCATCTCCCAGATCACAGTTCATCAGGGAACACAAGGTAGGAACTCAGGGCAAGAACCTGGAGGCAGGAGCTGGAACACAGGCCATGGAGGAATGCTGCTTCCTGACTTGCTCCCCTGGCCCCTTCTCAGCCTGCTTTCTTATGCAGCATAGGCCCACCTGCCCAGGGGTGGCACCACCCACAGTGGGCTGGGCCCTTCCACATCACTCAACAATCAAGAAGGTGCCCCATGGATATGGCCATGGGCCAGGCCAATAGAGGCAATTCCCCAACCTAGACTCCTTCAACCCAGGTGTCTCAAGTAGACACTAAAGCTGTCTAGCACAATTGACCCCTTGTCAACTTGACACAAAAATACATCACTATTAAACCATAACTTTTCCAATTCTTGTCCCCAAGATATGATGTTAACATTAACATCACAACATAAGACAGCACAACCTTAAAAATCCCCACAGTCCTTAAAAAAATCCAAACACTTAAAAGTCCATAGTCTCTTTTAATAGTCTATTAACTGTGGATGGGCTTTTGTAACATCCAAAACAAGCGTTGTCTTATTTCAAAGGGAAGAATTGGGCACACCTAAGCAAAACCAAAGTGCAGCAAAGTAGCTCAGGGCTGGACATCTGGGATTCACTCACAATCTTCTGGACTCCAAAGGGTTCTGACAGCTCCACTTCTCTGACTCTGCAGTCCACAGCACACACAACTCATCTCACAGACCCAGGCCATCTCCATTCCATACCTGCTTCTGTCCTTGGTGGTTGTCCCATGGTCCCAGCATCTCCCAAAGGCTAGCTTCTCCCCTGAAACTGAGGCTACACCTTCACCAATGACCTCTTCTTGACTCTTGGGGTGCAAAGCCTCAGATTCTCTTCATGAGCCCTTCAATCCTGGGGTCTCCACTGCAACTGAAGCTGCACTTTCACCTATGGCCTTTCCTGGCCTCTCAAAGTGCCAAGCCTCAGCTGCTCTGTGACCCCCCCTTCACACTTTCAACACCAGAATCATGCAGGAGACTCTTACACATTACCAAGTCCTGCTTCCAGCTAGAGACAGAGGTTCAAGTCCTGTCTGTGTGCTGATCCTCAGGAAATACTTCCCAGAAGATTTCACCACAATGATGCTGGTCTCTTGTTACTTACAGCTGATTTTTCAGACCCAGCTAACGAGCATCAACTGTCTCAATAAAGTCAAGGTTTTGCTTCAGGTTCTGGTCTCTTCTTAATCACAGCTGATTCTTCAGCCCCAGCCAACCAGAACCCACATTCTTAATCCAAAATCTCATGAACATCCCTGACAGTCTCTGCTTCCCTTTGAAGCTTCACAAGCCAGGCCTCCATCATCTACAGCTCTTTCAGCATAACTGTTCCAAGCTCCACAGTAACAAACTCTGAGAACACAAAGGCTTTTCCAGCCCAAAGTCCCAAACACTTCGACAAAACAGGCCTGTCACAGCAATATCCCACTCTCTGGTCCCAATTATTGTCCTAGTTTGTTTCTCCACTGCTGTGAAAAAACACTCTGACCAATACCAACTTGCGGAGGAAAGGGTTTATTTGGCTTACATCTCCCAGATCACAGTTCATCAGGGTAGGAACTTGGAGGCAGGAGCTGGAGCACAGGCCAACATAAGCATCAATGATAGATCAAGTTCTGCCATTAGAAACTAAGATATTTATTCATATTAAATTAGAATTTCTTTCACAACTAAGGGATAGAGTGTTCATATCAGACACAAAATGTGTAAATTTATGCTGTTCATATTTCCACATTACTTCAATAATTGCATATAAACTGTTTGTATCTTACAATCCTGAGGAATCATGAAAACATATTAGTCTATTTATTTCAAAATCTGTTGTCCATCCGTTAAAATGCCAACTAAATTAAAAGCAAGCATAAACCTCCATTTTAAAGTAGGATATGTTTTCTGTGGGTTTGTTTTTTTATTATTTCAAAAAAGGAAATTTTTAACATATTTTTCTAAAAATAACCTGAAGCAGGTTACATAATATATACACAATGAAGTTTAATGGGGGAAATGTAGGACTAAGAAATCAAAGACCAAAAGATACGCCAACATGGGGTCAATTTTGGTGGAATAATGAAGATTTCCATTAGCTCTCTTCTTTTAACAGAGCATAGGGTGGGGTTTTATTTAAAGAAGAGTAGGCATCCTCCATTTATTGCTGCACTGGAAAGTCCACACTCAAATACAGAACTTGTAAATTCCCAACAGCCACACAAAATGGCAAGAGAGGTGCCTCATGGCATTCTTGGTTTATATATGCTTAGCCCCTCCCCCACATCCAACTGATTGGGTGGGAGGCATAACCGACTCCCCGATCGACTCCTTGACATGTGTCAGAGGAGGTGTGACTATAGCTTGCTGGCATAGTAATCAGAGAACACTTCCAGGTAACACTCCACCCCTTCCTCTGGCTCGTACATTCTTTCTGCAAACCTCTTCCTCAAAGGACCTTGAGGCTTGGAGAGAGTGAGAGGTGTGGGATGATCTTCCTCCTATTGTAGAAAGCCATTGAATTTTTAGGTCTCTGCATCATCTGTTTTCAATGGGCTGTTGGCTCATTTCAGTGGGATTCCATCTACTTTAAAAACAAAAACAGAAGAAGCTGGAAAGATGGCTCAGTGGTTGAGAACACTGACTGTTCTTGAAGAAGACCCAGGTTTGAATCCCAGTAGCCATTTGCCAGATAACAACTTTCCATAACTCCAATTCCATGGGATCTGACAGCCTCTTCTCCCCTCTGTGGGCATTGCATGACATGGGTCCACTTACCTACATGCAGGCATAACACTCATACACATAAAAATAAAAATAAAAAACACAAACAACAAGAAGCAAGAACATCTAAAAAGTGGCTGCTATAATAATTTAATTTATGGTCACTAGCACAAATGCTTTGATGGTACTTTAGCAGGTGCATCACATCCATCTAACAAAACAATTGCAGTGGCTTCCCCACTGGGAGCCTATATCTTCCCCTGACACAGGGGATTGGCCTGGTCTACAGTACCAGATGTGTGTTCTACCTCAAGAAGCAGACATTATATCTGCTTGAAAATTTGCTGGTTGTACATACACTAGAGGCACCACTATTGAACCAGCTGGAACATTTTGTATGGCACGTTGATAGTGCAGCACTTGGGTTCCATCACAGAGCATAATTATAGGGGATAATTCTCCCACAGCCAACTGCATGTCACCTTCTGGCACCATGAAAGCCACCCACCCAGTGGCAGGAAGTTTCCACCTTAATCCAAGCTTGATTTCTCCCTCTCCTATGCTCCCATCATGTGGTGTGTTCAGCAATGAGGTTTTACCATCAGCTTCCAGTATACAATGAACATTATTGGCAATGGCTTTTATTGTTTTGGGGACCTCTAGGGCACCTCTGAGTAACAATTCATATGGGTTCAACACATCTCTGGCACTGGGATTTTCATTTAATAACTGTATGGCTTCTAGTTGGGCTTTCTTCCATGCCCATGGGGTTACTTCTGTGCTTAAAGCTTTTTTTTCCCACTGTGTATCAGGGGAATTTCTCCCCTTTATTCTCATAGTTTTTTGCACAGCCCTCCTTCCCCCCATTTCCCTTTAACTACCCCCATTTTGCATATTTCTCCCTTAGTAACACCTTTCTCATACTATTCTCTCTTGGGTTCCTTCTTCACCTTTACCTCCCTTGTTCCCTTCCATATTGCTGGTTCCTGAAGTTACATTAGGATATGCCCTCACTTATAAGGATTTGGTGCTAGGATCTACAAATGAGGGAGAACATGCATCTTTAAATTTCTCACTGTGAACAAAATGTAATGGTTGCTAGGAATTCAGTCTATTTGTAAAAACCTCTGAATTTATTTAGTAGATAAAGTGAAAACATTGATAAATTATGGAACCTAGACTAAAGATATGGTAGAGGTAAATGATGGTGAATCCCATAAAGGAATTGATACATATATACACATACACATACATACATACATTTTTGTGTATACTTGTTTTTCAGTTTTAGAGAGGAAAATGTTTTATTCCACAATGGCTAAGTTCAACAATTATTTCTGGTACAATTATACTGAAAGAGTGTGAGAAATGGTAGTTGATCCCATACAATTTACAAAGTTATAAATATAATCCAATGTAGAATAATATTCTATATTATTATAGAGTACAAGCACATACACACATATATACATATTTTTATTGAAATGTAATATGAATATCTCATTCAGTCAATAAAGACCCACTACATTGTGTGAGATAATGAGAAACAATATGTAGCACATGGAAACCTACTGGAATTTGGAGTTTCTTTGCTCTTAGCAAGTTTTGAGTTTATTGAGCATTTCACTGCAAAATTGCCAAACCTTTTTCTGAAGTAAGCTTATTTTTGCTGTTTGTTTTCTTCTGCACTTTAAAGGGAAGTGTCTCTGTACTCATTCAGTAGTTCAATGAGTGAGATACAAAATAATGGGGTAAAACATGCTGTCAGCTATAGAGTCTTTATTTCTATGGCATCGAGAGTATCTGATTATCAATATTACCACGAATGAGAACAGGTTATCCTAAACACTTCCCAAATATAGTTAGTAAAATTAAAGTCTTAATTGTACATAAATAACAAAGAATCAGTTGTCCATTCAAAGAATATTCATTAAATATCTATCATACACCAGAACTAAGTGTTGGATATTCAGAAAAACAAGGTAGAGATACTTTCTTATGTTCCATTTGCATATACAGATAATTAAAAAGTAATAAAATTTGTAATAAAAACACGCTTGGTTAAATGTCAAAAACCCAAAGTATCAGCACTCAGAAATAAGAATAAACACTGGTTTCATATTATATGCAAATGCCACTTAGGAAAAAAATCAAATGTATATAATCAATGCTTATGACAGTTGCTCAGAGAAAAAGTGACACAAGCATAAATCTAAACAGCCCACATTATACAAGATTTGAATATGTATAGAATGTATATGCAACTGTGTTATAACACTTTTATTTTCAAATGTTTAATTCATAAATGCATGAGTGTCATTTAAAAATGGTATACAAAAACATATATATGACTATTTTTATACTGATAGGTATGCACAATAGTGTCATAATTTTTTAACTATATCATATGTATATTCACTACTTATATAAATAGACTAGACTGGAAACACCTCAAGTTTTGAAAAAAAATCTGCATGAAAATTATTGGTGAATATTATCTCCTGTTTTATATTCTCTTTATTCTAAAATATCAAATAATTTCCTTATTAGTTACAAAAATATGTTACAGAATGACAATGTTTATGTATTGTTAATGTCTATAAAAGAGGTTACATTAGTACTGAAGGCCAGAGACAAATATTTTCTACAGCACAAATGTGAAGGCTTGGGGAGTGACCACTGCAGTGAGTATAAGCTACTTAAAGTCCAAAGTGTAGGATTCCCAGCTCAAATACTGTGTTTCAAATTTATTTGAAATGTCCAGAAAGAGTTTTCTTACTTTCTCAAACACCTGGAAATCTATTTGCTTATTTAATCTGTAGGTTTCAGTACTGGTGACCTTTGTCATATTTTATTTCCTCCTGGCTATTTTGCTTCCATCAATGCCTGTTCATCTGATCAACTATTCTGTATTTTGCACTGATTATGCTTTTAACTAATGATTCACAGTAATTCCCACTACATAATGCATACAAAGCCCAAGAACATGTTGTAAGTGAATCAGCTCATTTATTGCTCAAAAATCAAATAGAATAAGAAAAAGTAGGGGCTAAGGGATTAACCCCTCAGGAACAACTTGCTAAAGAAACTTATGCTTTAAATTTTTTAATTTGCTCCTCTCAGTTTCCTCTTCCTAACACATAAGCATCGTAAGAAACATGAAGTTTTACAGGAATACATGGTTTTATACAATCAACCCAAAGGGCCCAACAAATGAATGAGTCCTACTGTTCCCATTAATTAGAGCAGAGAAACCACATCTATGATTTCTCCTATGGGCCGACACTGGAGTCCAGTGTGACTGGTAATTAATTACCATATGATGGCACCAGAAAACAAAAGCTTGGCAACAGAAGAGGGACCCTTTCCTGAATTTCAGCTACATGGATAGCTGCCCTGTTTGTTTTCTACTTCCATTGTTCTCCTGAAAAAGGAACCATTTTCCAACTAATGACATAAAATGAAGTGATATCAACTTCCGCCTCTCCTCAAGCCTAACCAGCCTACTGCCAGTGACCACGCCTATGGACATGCTGCTTCTTTAATAAAATATAATGGAGAAGTATAAGAATGACTTCTTTTGAGAATGCCACCTGTTTTTCCAAACCTTGCATCCAAACTTAATCTCTTTTCTTGAGATGATTTCACACACTATTCAATCTTGCTTCTTACTGTATAATCATCTTGTTTAAATTCAGATAGCCTTTAAGAAATTAAAGAAAAATCGTACAGGGCTTGGGCTTTTCTTGAAATCAGCTTTTACAAGCTAGGATAAACCCATAGCTTTAATACTCAACTGGTTCCTATGTCTTCCTCCTGACCTTTGTTTGCCCCTGGTCAAGAATAGTGAAGGATCTCATGACACCATCACACAATGTCATCTTGCCCAGTACAGAGGGTGTGTGTGTGTGTGTGTGTGTGTGTGTGTGTGTGTGTGTTGGGAAGATATCATTGTTGAAATCAGCAACATTAGGAGCAAGGAATAATCCTCAATTTTCTGGAAGCAATGTGTAGACTTAAGTTCATAGCATCTGTTTGTGTTTTCCAGGTCAGTAGGTGTCAGAACAGGCCAATTCTTCTCTGATAAAATTTCCTCATTCGTTTCTGATATTATGTTGTGTGTCCTGCTTAAATAAATCCAGAGAAAGTCCTTTATTTGAGGAACAGTTCCAAGAAATAATGAGAAAAGAACAGCTGAGAGAACAGATCAGGCTTACTTTTGATGTAATTAACTCTAAGAATTTAGTCTTTTTTGAATCAGGTGCTGTCACATTGTGGCATCTGTCACAAGCTTGTTTAATTATCCAGTTTGTCCTCGCAATTCTCTCTCATTGCCTACAGAGTGCTATGATTATAGGTGGCCATTAAGTCTGCCTGGTTTTTAGTTAGGATCCAGATGTCTGAACTTTGCCATTATGCTTCAGGGCAAACACTTTTTCCAGTAGGCATCTTCTTAGACCTGTAATATTATCATAATGTACAGCATTCTTTCTCTTTTTCTATTAAATGTGTCAATGATTAAATAAATTGTGTGAAAAATCAACCTGAACCTGAAATATATCCACTTTACAGTGGTAGCTGAAAAAGAATGACGTTAAATTCCTCTACACCTTAGCACAAGTGTGCAGTTGCTAAAAGAGAAATTTAGAAAATTTTTCTCCAAAATGAAACTAGAATCACATACTTCTCTGAGTTTTAGGTGGCCACAGACCTATGATAGTGTTAAGATAAATTGCCTACACTAAATAAAGAACCTAAAGTTGATATCCCTCTGGCTTCCCCAAGAGTGGTGGAGCCTAAGGTACCTCAATTATTACACAAGCTTATTCAGGATCTGGATGCAGATTTAATGAAAGGTAAACTGCTAGCTATGACAGTAGCTAAGTGGTGGAGAAACAACCTGTTCCAGGTCTGTCTGCAAGAGAGAGAGATAAGGCACCAAAATCTCCCTCCCAGTTAGTATGCAGGAGGTCTTGATCACCCTCTCCTGGGGAAAATGGGGAAACTCATCCAGCACTAGGACAATCTATTAGAAATCAAATTATTTAACAGAACTGAGCTGCAGTAGTTAAAACAAGATTTTGCCCAGAAAGAAGAAAAGGATGCATCCTATGTATCCTAATTATGGGGAGAGAAGTGGATATTTTTATACTGATGTCAAAAGAAATGAAAGAAATAAAATGCATTATTGAAAACCCCCATATTTTTGAGGGACTGGAACAAATTCTAGAAATAGTAAATGGGGGAAGCCTACCCATTCTTTGAATGAGTCACAGTGGCATGGAGAACAGCTTCTTGTTAGATTTAACACAATTTGAGGCTGAATATACATGGAGAACTATGAAAGAAGCTATAGAACTGCCAGGAAAATTCAAAAATCTATATAAAATATGTTATAATGTACCCACCCCCCTCACTCCTCACCCTTATTACCCGAGATGAGGAAAATAATTTTGAAAGAAGCTCCACCTCAACTAAGAATGACCCTAACTGCATCCCTGGCTTCATGCCAAACTATAGGAGACCAATAAATTTCTTCAAGTAAGCTAGAGAACTAGAAATAGACAAGGTAGTCACTTTGACAGTGAAAAAGCACAAGGAGGCACCAACTAGGGCTAAACAGGTTTAAAAGACTTAGACACAAACTTTGACCAAGCAGAGGCTGCCTTAAGCAGGCAGCTCCTTCCACAGTTGCAGGCTACAGAAACCAAGAATACTCAATATCAGACCTTTCAGAAAAAAATACATCTTTCAGGACAGAAACAAGACCCTCAAACTAGTGATGGAATCCTACATGCAGGATAGTAGGGACCCAACCAGTACATCCAATTACTGGCACTAATTAGGGACATAATTCACTACCTAATATGATTAATAGATACTGGTAATGAAAGATCAATTGTTATGAATAGTCCCCCAAACCCATCTGTCTCCCGATTGGCTAGTTCCTCCAATGGGTGGGGCCTGCCACAGAGTGTGGACTATGGGTGTGTGAATGGGAGCCATCTTGGAACAGAAGCCTTGAGCCGACCTTGAGCCTTGAACCGAGGTGGAGAAGCCGCAAGCCAAGCTGTGGGGAAGCCATGTGGGAGCTGTGGGAACTGGCATGAAACAGGTGAAAGACAGAATGGAATGACTGTCCCCAGAGGCATGAGCGAATTATGGGCGTGGCATGGTCTCATAAGGCAGGCTCTAAGGTGCGCTGGACTAGGCACTGGGTACTCATTCCTTTGTAAGTTAATAAATATACATTAAATATATTATATGGTTTGTCTGATTGGGCAGGAGACCCAGAGAGAACTGGGCCACACCATCCCAAAAATTATATTAAAATAGAAGGAGTAATGGGTATCCCTTCTGAACAATATTTAGAACAAATTTTTCTAGTTAATTATATGGAAAAAATTCCATGCTGGGCTATCTTTATGCCATGACCTTGTAATATATTAGGTGTCTGGAGTCCCTAATAATTGAGCTGTTGGCAGCCTCCTTTACTGAGTTTGTGTCATGCAAACCAGCACTTAACCTGCCCATTCAGGAGGAAGGTGTTTCTGGAGAGCCTCACAATACCTGACCTTGAGGCAATAGTGGTAAACAAAAAGATTAAGGAAGCCTTTGATCTGACTGCTCCCTGACCCTCAGATACAGGTAGGGAAATACAGCAGTTGTAACTAATTGAGTTCTTCTGTATAAAAAGGCAGAACTGAAATAAGTCGAGGCTGCAGTATTTACTGTGAGCCCTCCCAAGCATCTTTTCTGTCTCCTTTCCTTTCTTTCAATCCTCACTCCCCCTTTCAGGTACTGTCCGTTTTGGCCGGCTGGCACCGGCAATTAGGCATGGATATAATCACAATCTTAGTTCCCAGTTGGCACTGTTGGGTAGGTGTGTCCTCCAAAGGAGCTAGAACAGAACCCCGAAGACTCAGAGGGGGAGGGTCTAGGAACAGATGCTGAAGATGCTGAAGACTGGGAAAGGCTGAGCACACTGGGCAAAAGGAGGGGCTCATCAGTTTGGAACAGACTGCACAGACCATGGGTGGGATGCCACCAAATAACATAAACCTTTCTGGAAAGCCCAAATAAATATCCTTATTCCCCAAACTGTAACTTAAGAGGGACATTGTGGAAGTTTGTTGGTCTGCACTAGGACCACGGGGCCCTGGGATCCCAGAGAGCACTAGTGGGTCTCTCAGAGGAAAATTTGGTGAGACAGCACTTAATCAAGAACTTTAAGAGTGCTGTATCCTGTAATTTAGCCACTGTAAAAGTTCCTCCAGTTGAATTACCTAGAGAAAAATCTAGCTTTACACAGCAATACCCCCTTAAAGGAGGACATGAGGAAATAGATTTAACCAAAGAAAAGTCACTGAAGGAAGAGGTCATTGAACCAATACAATCCTACTATAATAGTCCAGTATGGCCCATTAAGAAACCAAGTGGTAAATGGAGATTTATTTTTGATTATAAGAATATTAATAATACAGAAGCCATGCCTGGTAATTTACCTGAAATAGAAGTTATATTTGACAAGATCAAGAAATTTGACCCCAATTACTTTGGAACCACTGACATGAGTGATATATTTTTCTGTATCCCTTTATATTCCTGCTAGGG
>NW_008343553.1:219535-225059 GCF_000622305.1 Nannospalax galili | reverse complement strand
GGGAAAGAGGAATTTACTGTTTTGTTTGAATATACTGCTTGCCTGAATTTATTGCTTGAACTTACTAAATGTTAGGGGAAGAGGAATTTACTGTTTATTTGAATATACTGCTTGCCTGAATTTATTGCTTAAACTTACTTGTTTAAATTTATTGCTTGTAACCAATTAACTCAACTAGAGACAGGCATCCGAAGATAGAGGCGAAGTGCTATAACCCCCAGAGCCTGACCTGTTCTGTGTCATGTCATGTCTGCTTACACAAGATAACAGGAAAGAGTTGTACCAGGCACATACCAAGCATCTCTTCCCAATTGAGACACCTGAAGGGAGCTATAACATTTTTTCTTGTTTTAAAGTTATTGGTTTATGAAATGCTTGCTTTGAAACTATTGGCTGTATAAACGCGGGCTCTTGTGTAACGGTTGTGGAAGCCTATATAATCTTTACCTAAAATTGTCTCAGGGTCGATTGCTCTGACCAGACCTGCGTGTCCTGAGAGGACGGTCAACCCTAGCCAGCTGGTTCAGTAAAACTCTGTTTGATTTTTGCATCTCCGTACTCTTGCATTTGTTCTTCAGAAGGGACCCACGGAGTCACGGACCCTAACATTCCAACTCTAGAGAATATATAACTTTTAATTGGAATAATAAGCAATTCCAATTCACTAGAGTACCACAAGAATGAAAGAATAGTCTTATTATTGTGCACCTCATTCTCAGGTGGTCATTAGAGAAACATAAAACCCAAGACACCTTAGTTTTGTCTTATGTAGATGATATTTTAATAGCAGCTAAAAATCAGGAAGAGGAAAAAGGAACTATGGATCAATTAATTAATATTTTAACACAAGATTGATGGACCATTAATCCTGATAAATTAAGAAGGCCATCTCAGTCAGTCAAATTCTTAGGTGTAGTATAGACCTCTGAAAGATCTAGCAATCCTTCAGGAGTGGTAGATAAAATATTGAATTTAGAAGCACCTAGAGATAAGCCCCAAATGCAACATCTTATTGAACTTTTTGCATATTAGAAGACCCATATACCATATTTGTAGTTGATATTAAAACCATTATATGCAGTAACTAGAAAAGCAGCAGATTTTGTGTGGAAACTTCAACAAGAAAAATGTCTTTAATGCATCATGCAAGTATATAGGCACGTATAGGCAATTTGTCAAAATTGAACCAGGTTGCACCATTATCATAGATGTTTTCTTCTTAAAACAATCATGGTAACTGGTGCATCTTTTCTAGAAATAAAGGGAAAACTAAACCTATCAGTTTCTGTTGCAAACACTTTCTATGGGCTAACAGTAAGTACTTTCTTTTTGAGAAAACTGTTTGGGACCATATACAAAGCCTTGTGAATGTTACATCCTGTTATCCCAAGTTGCCTCATAGTCATTAGATCAACTATTACTGTCTTAGATTGCACAAAAATGCCCCCAGAAAGCCTACCCAGCTTAAAAGTGGAGGCAAGGTATTGCAGTGGAAATGGTACCTTCAGGAGTTCCTCTGGGAACATGACGTGTCAGCAAAGGGTCTTTGCCTTCACGGACAAAGGAAGTGGCTGCCTTACCACTGATACTGATCCCTAAAATAATCACCCTTCCCCAGAAAGATGCAACATTAGAAAATGGGGAACAATCAAGTGGTCCCCAGATCTGGTTATCTCTTGGTTCACAGACAGGTCATCAATAACTACTGGGAACCTGCTGAAATGAAAGCAGTGGCTTATACACCAAAGGATAGGGTGATTTTAACAGAACAAGGCACTGCTAAATCTACTCAACATTGTGAATTAACATCTATATTACTAGCCTGGAGAAGATCTAAATTGGAAAATCAAAAGAAAAGTAGAATTTTTTTCATAGTCATCGTGTGTTTACAATGGAAGGAGTCAGACGAGGAAATTACTGGGAAAGATACTTGGTCAAAAGAACAATGGAGGGACAGAGTTGAGATTATGGAAAGTATGGTAGTTTGGATTATACACATAAGCCTACATACAAGAAAAGATACTCCCAAAACCAAACAGAATGAGACATCTGATAAGCTAGCATCAACCCTCACACTGAAGACAGTTAATCCTAACCCACGGAAGGTTGAGACTTCCAAATTCTCACCTTTAAAATTGAAACTTAAGAGGAACCGTCATGGAAAATTGTTAAGCCTAAAATGGCTGATATTACTAAAGAGCTAACTAACAGTCATAAATCCCTAGGACACATTGGAACTCATGCTTTATTCCAATGGTGTTCCAAAAGAAATCTAAAAGTTACTACACAGCAATGCAAGAATGTGACAATACAATGCACAGGATGTCCAGGAGCACCCCTTAGGTTCAGACATAGGAAGACCCCTAATAGATGGACCCAACATAGCTTTAATCATGCTATTCAAACAGCATTTATAGAACCCCTGAGAGAATGGAAAGGCAGGTATGCCTAGAGTATTGCAGATGTAACCACCATATTAGGACTAGCCAAGGACTCTGCTCATAATGAACAACTATCTACCATCTATGCATTATGGTCCTGGTGTAGCCAACATGACCCAACAATGATTATAGAATCCAATTAAGGTTCACATTTTACAGGTCAGATAACAAAAAATGGGCACACAACATAGATATTCAATGGAATTTCCACATCCCCTATAATCCAACAGCATCAGGGTATGTAGAATGTTTTAAGTGGTCTGTTATAAACAAAACTGAGACAACTTCAAGGTATCCCCTTGACGTTAGCTCCGGAAGTAGCCTATTATTAACTAAATTCCAGACCCAGGTTATATCACCTATCTCCCTTCCAGGAAACTTATCAAAATAGTGATGATATAAGCTCACCCATACCAGCAAGCACCAGATAGCTGATACCACATAAATGTTTTTATAAGGACCACAAAGGCAATATATTACACAGTGAAATCATTATTCCAGCCACAGGGAACCACTTTTGTATTATTCTCAGAAAGGGAAAACTAATGTTAAGAAAAATTGAAGATCTGTCATAATGTGCCAACCTATAAGATTTCTTTGTTCCCTAATCACCATGATTGCAGCCTTCTGCTTAATCATTGTCCTTAGAGGTCACTATGTCCTCTGCCATCTTCAAGTACCGGCAAACTCAACAAATTATTGGAGGAATAAATGGCTGATGAAGTACACACTATGCATCATAGAAACCTTTGCATCTACAAAATTATCTCCCTTATTCTTCTTTTTCTGTGAAGCACAATAAGCACAATAGAGATTTCACCTGATGCAGCTTCAAATGTAATAGATGTTCCAGAAGATGATGAGATAGTTGCAACAAACACATCAGAACCAGCTCCAACTCCAACTCCAACCACAACTACAACAACTGCTACAATAACAACAACAACTAAAGGAACTGCAATTACAACCAAGCCAACAACATTGCATGCTCCTGCTTCTAATTTCTCCATTGCTAATCTCTTCTATTATACAATTGAAGGAAACTTGCTTAAATGCTGGAATCATGAACACTTCATCCTTAACCTTAGCTGTGCAAGAGATGCCTACTTTGCAGAAGCAGAATTTTGTGAACACCAAACACAAAGCAGGGCATACTCATACTCCACTGAATGGCACAAAGAGGACCACTTTGCACCTGTTCTTTGTGCAACGGTCACAGAAGAGTCAGACACCAACTTCACAGAAAAAAATTTCTCTGAAATGCCATAGGAAAACAATATGGAGGAACATCTGCAGCATCTGCAATCTACACATTCCACATGAAAGTGATCTCCTTGAAGCAATTTGATACCCTGTGAAGAACAAAGTGTTAAAAGATTCAAGATGCCAGACATGCAAGGGACTCTTTGATTGTGAAGTGGCCACCAATACCAAGTTCCTATCAGCCTTCTTTGCACCCTACATTTGGTACATGAATCCTGGTTTGGGAAACAAATATAATGAAATGTCAGGACTTAGCGAACCAAATGAATATGATTATGGATTTGGATCCTATGACTTTGGGTCGTATGAGGGTGGGTCTGGTATGAGCGAAGAGGGTGAGATGAGTGAAGAAAGTGAGGCCAGCACAACTGAGCCCACAACAATAATAAAGTTGAAAAGAGTGAAGAGAGAGACAATAAACCTATGTAAGCCAATGAACTGGATAGCGTGTACATGGGACTCAGACACAAACAGAGTTTGAGCCCTGAAACTCTTCAAATCATAGAACACCATTCCAGCACCATTTGTTATGTTAGGCCCTGATTCCCTCTTCAAGAAACACCCAGAATTCAAGGGCCCAAATGTCACTATCCTTTGTGTAGCTGATTTTCCTAACTTACCATGCTATGGGAAACTACAACTTCACAATGCCAAATCTTGGGCAATAAAGAACATTTTATTTTCTCCCATCTATGACTGGCCAAAGATAATGACATTGGGAACTCAGCATTACAGATTCCCAATTGTGCTAACAGATCCTGTACTACAGCCCTTTACTACATATGATGTAGAACCACCTCCTCCCTTGAAAAGACATTGTAATCACCCTGAACACTTATGTCTGCATGGAATATTCTGCAGCAGATGGAATGAATCCACCATCCAGCAATATTCTGCAAAGACACCACCTATGTCCTATCCATCACTCTTTCTGGATCCTATGCAGACACGCGCTACTTGCACTGGAGATAGACCTTCACAAAGATCTTCACAGATGTCCTGTGTCTAGAACAAAGCTTCTATCCATACCAATATCTACATGGAATTGTTTTTCAGGTTCCCTAGATATACAAGGATCCCATATCAATGGCTCGTGTTATGATTATACCACCATCAGTGCAGGCTTTTTACTCCACCAACAAAATAACAAAACTTTTGCTCAACTACTTCCAAACAACTCACAAGATATACCAGTTTTCTTCATTCCATCAAATGTAAAATGTCCAACTTGACCACAAACTTCACAAATATATCAATACTCCCCCAAAATGCTTGGACTGCACTGGCAGAATCAGACTGAATGTTTTACTTATTCCACAAAGACCCCAGAATTGTGACATCAAAAATACTTTTGGTCTTGTGATTCTATGAACATCTAGAAGGAAAATGAATCCATCGACTTCCCAATCCCACTAGACATCCATGCAAAAACAGTAAGGAAGCACTTCTCAGCAAAGACTGCAATAAATGGAATAAGGACTGCTGAACAAGCAGCATGGACTTCTACAGGGTTTGAAATCGATTATTCCATTCCAGATGTAGACTCAATTTATTTTGTTCTTTTGAATGCCCTAGATCCTATAAATATTTCATCCCTAGGTATCACATTAAAGAAGCAAACAAAAGACATTTGGACTGTTGGAGAATAGTGGGTATGAATTTAGATGAGATAGCACAGTGGAAACATACACATGATGGAGTGCTTTATTATTTTTCTATGATTTTACCACTGTCACAATTGGTAGAATGGGGAATGATTAATTTTGTGGCATGCCAACCTATTCTTAATGTGTCACATGATCACCTTAACCAGAATGAAA
>NW_008343553.1:208799-219490 GCF_000622305.1 Nannospalax galili | reverse complement strand
TTTCCTGTTTCATGGCAATCTTGTTACATTAAAGAAGATAGTTTAGAGGCATGCATTAAAGATAGTGGAGGCTGGGATAATAATGATAGATTTTTTCACAGCCCACTCTAGACCTGCAGTGGTTAATGCAATCCAACCAAACCTGCAGTCACTGCAAGCCCACTATCATTTCCTGACATTAACTGACCAGCTAGGTTATTAGGTAACTCCTAGAATCCAACCAGTTCACATTATATTTAATTTAAAATCCTGAATATATCCAGATGATTTATGCGTTAGTTCAAGATTTTCATCTCTACCAATGATGTCTAACTCTTCAGGGAACAGATTTGCTTTACTAGGGGGCTGGGGCAGCATCTTTCATGATGGCTGACATAAATGCAGAAATCTCAGACATCAAACACTTGACAGAAAAGGAAACTGTGACAATGTCAACTTTGTTATATGGCCGAGAAATGACCCATAAGATTTTAACTTCATTACACACAGACATTGCATTGATCAAACAGAGCATGGAATGCTCTACTGCCGAGAACAAAGAAGCAGCAAGGTACGTGCTAAGACTCATAGAGAAGAACAAAGAGAACAAGGCTTACTAGCATATCTAGCATTTGCCAGAGTGGAAGCATATTTAGCAACTCTCTTCTCTATAGGATATGGCACTGAAACAGCAGCATATAAATCTTTGCTGAATCCTATAGAAATCTCTCAGTGTGAACATAACATGTGTTCTATACATCTTTTGACTATGTATAGTCAAAAGCATATAGAACACATTCTGTTCCAAAGAAACTAGGATCTCAATTTATAATACCTAAAGCAGCATATCTTTGGACTAATGTCACTAATTTAGAGGTTATGAACTATCCAATTGAAGAAACATTGCACATTGGAGCCAACACACACGTGGACACTAAACCATCACAATCTGAGTGGCAGATGGTGGCCCTGAGCACAATTGTCTTTTGAGACTGTTACTGATTTGGGAAATAGCATTTTTTACTATATGTTCTATGAATAATTATACTTTTAAAGTAGATGTCTTCAAACACGCCATTAGAGATCTCACTACTTGTGATTATGAAGGAGCCCCAGGATGCTATACCATGTACAATGCCACCGGAGTGAGAAGATTCTTCAAAAACCATAACATCACAGCACTTGCAGCCATCACTATTGAACAGAAACATGAACATCACTATGAACAGAAATGTGTCTTCATCTCAGACAATCAATACATTAACTATTATGAAGATGCCCTCCTGCAACAAGCCAGAGAAGCGGTAGACCACATAGGATCACTACTACAATTCAACAAACCATAGCTGGAAGCCATGCCCCAACAGAGATCATAGAACTTTCTTTAGTCAATGGCTTCATTTTTCAACCCCCTCAGCATATAAATGGCTCCTTTTGCATATTCTGGGAACTGTGCCACCTGCATCTCGCCACTTTTGCAGGAAGAGATGGAGCATTACACTGGTATCAGACCACAAAATACCTAAAACCCAGATACTCCTGATTATTCCTTAGCTATGCTTATTTGCCACCTTCTCTATCATAATTTAGAAATACTCATATGATTATGTTAGATGCTTATCAAGTTAGGAAAATACTTTGCTTTAATTGAATTTCTGTAAAATCTTTTGTTAAAAATCCACCTTTACCTGTATTTACGTTATAATTTTTTTTGAAAACTATGGTGAGAACTTTTATTGATATGTGAGTTTTTTCAGATTGGAGTATATCCAACGTGGATAAAATATCAACCCTCTTATTATATGGACCCACATGTGACCCAAGAATTATTTCCTTAATGGATACCAGCATCATTTTTTTTATTTTACTCATTGTTTGTGCATATGCTACACCCATATGTGCTTTGGAAAATATTGACTTACCCTGTTACTGCTATCTTGGCTATGGAATATTTGATTATGCATGTTCTTGTGATTTACATTGCACTACAGTTATGCTTATTTTCTTGGGAATTATGCTACTTTGTATTTTTTGTGATCCTTCTCCAGAGTATAGACCTCTCAAGGATCAAGGGTTGGAATGTATTCAGTGTTGTGTGGAATATAAATTCTACAAAAAATCATAGTAAGATTTAGCTTAGAATACTGCACTACACCCAGGGTTGCAAAGAAAATCAGATATCATAAACCATTATCAAGCTGATTTAATTCCACTGCTCCAATGATAATTAAAAAGATGAGAAACAGTAAGCATAACTCTGAAATTTGATGAAGTTGAAGATAGCACTTCCAACAAACAGAACTGAGAACTGTGTATATCCACAATAGAGCCTAAAGTAGAATGCATCTTTCATTCTGTACAAAGTGTATCTTAAAATGGATCAAAGACCTCAACATGAGTAATGAAAATTTAAAATGATTTGAAGAAAATCTTCATGATATTGGCAAAGTGAAATGTTTTTATTAAAATATCATTATCCTAAGAAATATACAAGGAATTGAAATTAAAATTCCTTTATTTAAAATGCTTCTGAGGAACAAAAGAACAAAACATAAGAATTAAAGGATACTCTAAAAACAGGGAGAAAATTCTTTGTTAGCTAGTCACATGAGAATTTCAGGTTACAGAAGAATTTTTAAATTACTAACATCCAAAGAACAAGTAGTTCAATCAAAATAAGTAAATGATCAAGTACATTAACATCATTATTTTTGAAAAATAGGTTGAAAGCATGCACTCTTCAAAACAAGTATGTAATTTATTATGATTATAGATTTAAATTCTGTTATATAAGAGTATTGCTTCATGTAAGATACCTATTTACTTGAAGAATTCTGTTGTAATCCTATAATAATGCAGTATATTGAGAAGCAACTGGTAAGAATTGACACATCTGTGTCACACACACACACACACACAAAAAAAAAAAAAAAAAAAAAAAAAAAAAAAAAAAACAGCATAGTACTTGGCACAAAACCAGACAGGAACACAATAGAAGACCCAAATATGAGTGCTTGCAATTTCAGCCACCTGGTATTTGACAAAGGTGGCAAGAACACACAATGGAGGTAAAACAGGATCTTCAACAAATGGTGCTGGCAAAATTGATCTCCACCAGTAGAAGAATGAAATTGGACCTTTTCACCCTGCACAGAAATCAACACCAATGAATCTAAGACCTCCCTATGAAACCTGAAACTCTGAAACTGACAGTAGAAAACATGAGCAGTACCCTATAGATAGACGTGTAGGAAAGGACTTTCCAAATTGAACATCAAGAATTAAGGTCAATAATCAACAACTAGGAATTTGTGAAATTAAGAAACTTATTTATAGCAAAAGAAAAAGCCAAGAAAGTGACGAAGAAATCCACAGACTGGGAGAAAATCTTCACCTGCTACACATTTTACAGAGGATTAATATCCAGAATATACAAAGAACTAAAAAAAAAAGAAACAAAAAAATAAACAACCCAAATAAATATGGGGTAAGGACTTGAACAGAGAGTTCTAAAAGAAGAAATAAAAATGACTAAGAAACACTTTTGAAAGTGCTCAACATTCTTAGTACTTAGAGAAATTCAGTTCAAGTGCACTTTAATATTTCATACTACTCCAGTCATATTGGCTAAGAACAAGAGAACAGAAAGACACAACATGTGGAGAAAGGGAGACACTCATTCACTGCTAGTGGGAAAGCAAATTCATGCAACACTAGGGAAAGCACTGTGGAAAACTCTACAGAAACTTAAAACGAATCTACAATATGATCTGATTATACCACTCCTAGGCATATGTGCAAAGTGTTTATCCTACTGTAGGAATAGCTGGACATCCATGTTTGTTGATGCTCTTTTCAGAAGAACTAAGAAGTAGAAGCAACCTGTCCCTCAACTGATGAATCAGTAAGGGAAATGTAGTACATTTACACAATGGAGTTCTACCTAGCAGTAAGGAAAGACAAAATTCTAAAATTTTTAGGTAAATGGATGGAAGTAGAAATTGTTATACTAAGCAAAGTAATACAGACTCAGAAAACTAAGCAACATGTTCTTCCACATTTGCAGATATTAGCACCAAATCCTTATATGTGAGTATATATCTGGATGTAACAGCCAGAGCCAGAAAAATGGAAAGCAGGAATGGAGATAAAGCAAAAGAAAGATTCCAAGAGAGGGAGATAGTAGAAAATCGATCTTACCAAGAGGGAAATCAAGAAAATGGGGATAGTCAACTGGGAAAGGAGGAGGAACTATGGAGGGTAAAGGGGAAGAAGGAACTCAAGTAGGGAGGCTATTAGGAGACAAGTATTATCAAAGTGAAAATGGGGGAAATTGCACTGAAACTGGGAAGGAAAGAGGGAGGATGGACAAGGAGAGAGAGAGGAGAGATGAATAAAGCTTGGGTGGCTGAAAAAGACAGAGGAAAATGTAATAACTCAACCCCCCCTGAAAAATACACATAAAATATCTGAGCATGAGTGAATGTATCTACCTGAAGGCATTATAACAAGGAACACCATGCCAGACAGGAGGAACCTCCTTCAGAGCTGTTGGATGGGGTTGACCAAGATACTACAAAATAACATGGGCTATTTCCGTAACTCTTGATTACCTACCAGATCTTAAAGGTAAGACCATATTGATGAAGACAGGACATAGTTCAGACTCAGTACTTGGAGCAATGGAATTGGAACTAATTTTGAAGCCATCTGCCTGAAGACTAGCTCTCATAGATCTAGGGGATACTATGCAGGCCACTAAGGGAGAAAAACCAAACAATGGTCCAACCCAGCTCAAAATCCTAATAAGCACCACCTAATAATGACCACCACAACAAACTCTCTCTATTGGTGCAGTTGTTGACCAGATCTTAAACAGAATTGTAGAAGAGAATTTCTTGAAATTAAGGAAAGACATCCTCATACAAATACAGGAAGCACATAGAACACCAAATAGACTGGATCAGAGAAAACACTTACCATGACATATCATAGTAAAAACACTAAATGAACAAAACAGAGAACACTGAAAGCAGAAAAAAGAAAAACAACAAGTCATATACAAAGGAAAGCCCATCAGAATTAAACCTGACTTATCAATGCAAACTATGAAAGTCAGAAGAGCCTGGACCAAGGTATTTCCAGTTCTATATGACAATAGATGTCAGCCTGGAATAGTTTACATAGCAAAAATGTCTATTATAGTTGAGGGGGAAAGAAAAATCTTCCATGACACAAATAGCCTGAAAGAATACGTGTCCACAAAACAAGCTCTTCAAAGAATACTTGAAGCAATACAGAGAGCAGAGAGAGAAATAACTATACCCCAGGGACAACAAAAGAAAATAAATAAAGGTATAATCTAGGAAACACAAAATTAGAGAACACAAACAGCAATCAAAATGACAATACATAATAATTTTGTTCCTAACCAGAAAGTGCTGCTCAGATGTAATACTTCAAATCTTGGTCTCCAATACTATAGTGCCCACCTGTAGCTAAGAGATACAACCAACTATTGTTCTAAAATGACGGATAAATTTGTTTTCTAACTATCTAGAAGCCTTTAAGACGGAACTGACACTGATTCTAACCACTCCAACAGCTATCAAAATACTTAAAAGGAAATACTGATTCCACCACTCTAGAGTCCAGCCTTGGAAGACAAAAGAAAAATAAGGAGGAACCCAATAGAGGGATGCTTTTGGAAGCCCTTGTCAAGAAATTCCAATGGGTTCTCATATTAACATTTGAAAATTTCCCTGTTCTGACTTTTTTTTTTAGTTCCCTGTCTAGAACTAGAATGCTAATGACTCTTGCCTTTACTTCTCCTTCACATCTCCTATTCACGATTCATGCACTTCCTTTTCTCCCTAGAGGTAAGAATTATGCAATTTGGAAGTCTTTTAGATGTGCCCACTGAAGGGTTACTCCAATTGCCTCACCCTGTGTGCCTGTTCAGCATGGAAATCGCCAGAGTGGTCTGTGTCCCTATTGGCAACTTGAATAACCTCTTCAGAGGATGGTGTGATAAAAATAGGAGGTAGAAATTGGCTTGGCAGTTAGGGTAAAAAGACCCTAAAGAAAAGTAGCCAGTTTCTTGGCTAAAACTCACAATGTCCTTGGGCCTCTTAGCAACATACTCTGTTCCAAAAGCCAAAAATGTAGAAAGTATTTGGAAACTTATATCTAGTCCTTAAAAGATTTTAGAGTTGCCTTTTCAGAGGGGGGAATATTAGAATAGCCAAAAGCCACATAAAAATAAAGAAACCAATCAAAGAAGAAGAAAGAGTACATGAAGTTATCAGAAAAAAGTGATGGGGAGATATGGGAGGAGTTGAAGGGCAGGGAGTGGGTATGGATTTGATCAAACACGTTAAATGCATGCATGAAATTCTTAATAAATTATTTTTTAAAAGTTTGTGTCCTTCATATTTGGAGTTTCCAATATTCAGTAAGATAGAATAACTTTTTGTGTGCAAGTCAACTCTTTTAGCTATAATATTTCAGTCTTGTCAAAAATTGTAGAAACTGAGACGTTTAGCTTCTGTGGTGTCTTTAACAGTAAGAACAAAGAATGATACTGATTAATCATCATTTTTCAGGAAACTAGGTGATTTAGTTTGCCTTCAATTGCTGTGACAAAACATTCTAACCAATACCAACTTGGGGAGAAAAGGGTTTATTTGACTTACATCTCCTGGGTCACAGTTCATCAAGGAGTCCAAGGTAGGAACTCAGGGCAGGAACTTACAGCTAGAAACTGAAGCACAGGACATGGAGGAATGCTACTTACTGGCTTGCTCCCCTGACCCATGCTCAATATGCTTTCTTATACAATACAGGACCACCTACCCAGGGGTGGCACCACCACAGTGAGCTGGGCCTTCCCATGTCACTCAACAATCAGGAAAATGCCCCCACAGACATGGCCACAGGTCAGTTCAATGGAAGAAATTCCCCAATTAAGGCTCCCTCTACCCAGGTGCGTCAAGTTTACAACTAAATCGGTATTTTTAAAATTTTTGACTATAATATATTAGGCTTTGTAGTTAGTTCCTTCAAATTGGCATGTTCTATCAAGGAGGGATGAAAGGTCTCATAAGACACAGAAAACTAAAACAAACAAACACAAAAACAAAAAACAAATCACAAACTTACAGTATTTATCCTAATAGTAACATAAATTCTAAACATTTGCTGAGGTAGAGGAGATCTGTTTCTGGAATTGTCTATAAGGTGTTCAGGGAACTGAGATAAAGCACATTCCCTCAGTTTTCATTCATGATTTTCGATGAAGCAGTTACCTAATTCATATACACTCCTGTGAATAACCTCTCACCCATATTCTTGTAATTAGTCCAATAAACTGTTCAACTCACCAGACTATACTTGAGTGGAATCACTTTTTTGATATTCCATGATTGCCTTATATGAATAAACATTTATTCATATCTTCCGAGGAAAGGCAATTTTTGTAGCCCAAACATGGAAGGACAGAATCATTGATGACTCAGGGAGGAACGGTTCTGTGGATTTTGCTGGAGGTGATACAATATGCAGCTGAGATTCAGCTGTTTTTCCAGAAAGAACTTCCTTGCATAAGAGAATTACAGTATGAGAAAGATGTGAATAAGTTCTTCCAATTAGAATGCAATATGCAGAAAAATGACAAAAAAGAATAAGATGGACATGTTGATTTGATGTTTCTTAGAGCTGGTGGGGAACAAGAGAAAAACAAATTTGCTTTGTAATAAAAAGATAATCATGGGATCCTCAAATGTGGAACCCATTGGAAGAAGCAGGTACTGAGGAGGAAGAGAATAGGGCATAAACAATAGATGATACACTCAGGTCTACCTTTAATACAGATGGAGGCAAAAGTCCTTGATTCACCATGCATACAGCCAACTTAATGTGTTGGCAAAGAAAACTAGGAAAATCACAGGATAAATTTCATCTGAACTGGTTGAATTGGGAAGACTTTTTAATTTTTATTTATTGATTTTATGTGTATGAGTGTATTACCTGAAAGTATCTAAGTGCATGCGTGTTGTGCAATGCTGAGAGTTCAGAAGGCATTGGATTCCCTAAGAACTAGAGTTACTGACAGTTGTTAGCTGCCATGGGGGTGTTGGGAATCCATCCTGGGTCATCTGCAAGAACAGCCAGTGCTCTTAAACACTGAGCCATCTCTCCATCCCCTAATTGGGAAGACTTTTAAAGAAAAAAATCAATATGCATTTTTCAGCCTGGCATGTGAGGCTGTGGGATACAGGGGCTGATGGGCTCAGTCTGAGAGCCATGTAAGCAGAAACACTCATTTAACTATTTTACTATTCACGTGTCCTTGAGACATCCTGCATAATTTGAGGCAATTTGAAGGAAATCTGTCCCAGCTATACTGGCTCACATGAGCCATTACAAAATCTTTGTTTTTGGCATCTGAGTTCACCATGAATATCAGGGACTGGAAGATAAAAAGAGGAAGGACAAGCCTTAATGATGGAGTTAAATGTGGGAAAGACAGAATTTGATGCTTAGTTCAGCAGGATCTAGAGTATTGTGATCACAGGGGAGCTGGGGGAAAAAAAACTTAATTCAACAGGCAGCTTCACTGTTATGGGGTTCAGTGTTTTGTTTTGTTTTGTTTTTAAAGTCTCTTGGTGGGATTCATTCTTTACAAAGGAGTTTCTTGTGGATCTGAATGATTTAGACCAGTAAGTAAACTGGATTTGTGAGGCGCTAAAGCATTCAGGTGGGGGTCAGATAAAACAAAAAGCAGATAAAGAGGTCAGTTTGATGGGCCATTGTTGGCCCATGGCAGTTCATGAGGGTAATGAGGACAGATATTTCACGTAGAATGACTGTGGATTACACTGAGAAAACCAACATAGTGTTTCGTACCTATCCACACCATTGCACCAAACATTCAAATGTTAACAGATGGTAGTCTACATTGATTATATTTTAAAGTTATTTTTTATTTATTTTTATTTTATGTGTATAAGTGTTAGGCCTGCATGTGTATAAATGCACCCATGTAATGCAGTGCTCACAGAGGACAGAAGAGGGCTTTGGAACCCCCTGGAGTTAAGGATGGTTGTTAGTCACCATGTTAGTGGTGATTTGAACCCAGATCTTCTGCAAGAACAACCAGTGCTCTTATCTGCTGAAATGTCTCTCCAACCCCAAATACTGATATTTTGATGGAGCAATTGACAATGAGTAATAGGAACTTTTCATGTTGTATTAGACTTTATTAATTTTTAAAGTATTACCTTAGTTATTGAGTCCAAAGACTAAGTGACACTTGAATGGATGTTGGCATCATAGATAGATATGCAGACATCATTAAATTCTACAGTGCTGTGACTTCTAATTGCTTCTAGGAGTCTCAAAGACACTGTATAGAGTCACAGACATTAACAGAAAGAAATACAATGTTAAGATAGTACTTGAACCAGGAAGTAATATTAAGCAGATATCAGAAATAGCAGAATAAACCATGCAGTTATTCATTCCATTTAATCCCTGTACCTGGACTCATCCTGGTTTTTGATAGGTAAATTCAGTTGAACTGTTTCAGGTGTCCCTTAAGACAAGAATAGACCAGAGTTCACCAACCCTGATTCCAAGTATCTACCTTCCCAATTATATTTACATCTTGAAAAATATCACCCCCCCAAGACAGAATGCTGCCAATGAATGAAGCAGGAAAGTGAAGAGAAAAGGTGAACATGGGTCTGGCTCTTGAAGAGGTCTCATTGCATTGTAAATAACCATGTAAGTGACCAAGATTCAGCTTCTAACACATCAGATTAAATGATACTTAGGATTGAAGCAGGAATCTAGAAAAATTCAAAGGATGTAAGTCTGGTATAGGAATACATTCAGAAGATCCTAAATTGTCAAGCTATATTCGCAATTTACTTTTATATACAGAATACACAATATATTTGCTGTTTTGAGATTATTTGTGAACTTTTTAATGATTTCTATCTGATATGGATTTCTAATCATATAAGAGATCTTTTTCATACAACTATAAATTTGCTTATAAGACTAGTCATAAACCATATAGAAGATGAAAGCTTAAAAATCTTATCCCTATATGTTTGACTTGATTACAAATTTCAGTGTCCATTACTTATTTTGCTACTAGGTATGAAAATGACTTGGATCAATAAGAGGTTGTATTGGTTAGTTTTCGTCTACTTGACACAAACTACAGTCACTGGAGAAGAAGGAGAATTGGCTATGATTATGTCTGTGAAGCATTTTCTTGATTGTTAATTGATACAGGAAAGCCCAACACACTGTGGGCAGTGCCATCCATGGGCAGATGCATCTGGGCTGTATAAGCAAGATGGCTTGAGGAGACAAGGGAAGCAAGCCAGGTAACAGCATTCCTCTGGGGTGTCTGCTTTAGTCCCTGCCTCACTCAGTTTCCTGCTTTCAGTTCCTCTCCTGACTTACTAAAGTGATAAATTGTTACCTGCAGTGGAAGATGAAATAAACTCTTTCCCAAGTTGCCTTCAGTTAGTGTTTTATCACAGAAAGAGATTAAAAAAACGAGGGCAGAAAATTTCTTTGTTCTTTTTTCTTTTATTTAAATTGTGAGTTTCATACAATATATTTTGAACATACTTAGATCCTCTCCCCTAGCTGCACCCCTCTTATAGTCCCACACACACACCAGAATACATGTA
>NW_008343553.1:157175-208637 GCF_000622305.1 Nannospalax galili | reverse complement strand
ATATTTTCCCTACATTAATTACCAAAGTTTTCCTTTTTTGATGAACAAAATTTAAAAATCTAAGTTATATAATCACATGTGAGAGATGAAATTGTTTTAAGAAAAAAATACATACAAGTTGTTTTATGTTAAACTTATTAAGCACTACCCTCAGGAAAAGCTTCAATAAATATTTTTTACCTAAATTCACAGTTTTATCAATCTTGATAGATTTAAAATTTTTATGCATATCTTTAAATTTTAGTAGGTTTTTAAATATTTTAATGATTTTCTGTTAACTACATACAATATAATTGGATGATATTTGAATACCCTCCCCTATCTGCACCTGCACTTACTGCTCCCTGACCAATTTAAAATACTCTATAGAGTCAAGCTTGTGTCCCCAAATGTCCTCCAGTGTACTCACATCCACTGGGGCCTGAAGAACCTATCTATCATGACACCATTAAAGAAGGAGGACTGTCGTTCTCCAAACAGTTATCAGTTGCCAGTAGTATCACAGCTAACACTGGGACTTCTCACTCACTTCCTTACTTCTATTTAGGAATTTTGCCTAGCTTGAGTTTTGGGGGTCTTGTGCATGCTGTTACTGTTGCTGTGAATTCATATGAGCAACTTCCCAACTCTGAAAAACTGTGTTTCCTTATGGTCATCTGCCACCTCTGAATCTTACAATCTTTCCACCCCCTCTTTCACAATGGTCCTGACTCTAGGATGGCAGAGGTTTGATATAAGCTTCATACTCAGGGAAAAGCATTCTGCAGTCTCCTATTCCTTGCACTTTGGCCAGTTGTGGCTTTGGGGTTAATGACTATTTGTTGTATGAAGAAGCTTCTCTACTGAGAGTTGAGAGATGCATTAATATTCTTTCTGTCCCCTGTTCTGGTATGTTACCTGAGCCTTAGTTGTGAAGGTTGCATTATAGGTATCTCATTTAGGGAAATTGCACAGATGCAAATTCCATGCATTTGAGCAAGTATTAAATACAATCAGGGTGCGGGAGAGATGGCTTAGCAGTTAAGAGTAGTGTTTGCTCATGAAAGGACCCCAGTTCACCTCCTGGCACCCACATGGTTGCCAACAACCATACATAACTCCAGTTCCAGGGGATTTGGATGCACACTTCTGACCTCCACAGGTATTGAAAAACATGGGTGTACTTACATATATGCAAGCAATACACTCAAGTACAAAAAAATAAGAAATAATTAAATTGATTTTAGACAGCTGTTTATTACTCCCAATATAAAGGTGACATTACTGCACCAGTGAAGTATTTACTAGGCTGGCCATTTTGGTTCATAGATTTTTAACACTGGATTGGCTCATTGGTTAGTTTTCTCTCTTTGCAGTTTGCATAGTATCTTCTGATAATATGGGAGCTAATTCTCAGGGAGGAGGTTTCCAGATCAGTTCCAGCTCCATTGCTCCAGGTCCTGTGTCCAAAGAATGTCGTGTCTTTAGAAATAGGATCTTACCTCCAAGTTCTTGCAGAAAATCAAGGACTGAGAAAATAAGAAAACCTTACAAAGATTCAATAAATCTAAGAGCACTTCTTTAAAAGATAGTCAGATCCTGAGCCCAGTTAACCAAAAGAAACAAAGAGCAGATCAAATTCAATAAATTCAGAAATGAAAGGGGAAACATCACCATAGATACCAAAAAGATCCAGATAATTATAAGAGAATACTTGAAAAACGTATACGCTATTAAACTCAAAAATCTAAATGATATAGTAGAATTTATAAATTCATGGAAGCCCAGAAAAGTTAAGACAAGAAAAGAACAACAGTTTAAACACACCCATAAAAATACTGAAACAGTAATACAATGCCTTCTAACTAAAAAAAGCCCAGGCTCAGATGAATTCACAGCAGAATTTTACCAATACCAAAACCAGGAAAAGATACAATAAAAAAGAAAGCCATAGACTCATATCCTTAATCAATGTAGAGGTAAAAATTCTCAATAAAATACAAATCATATACAGACACACGTCAAAATGACCATCCACTATAATCAAGAAGGCTTTACTACAGAGATGCAGGGATGGCTCAATATACATCAGTCAGTAAACTTAATAAATCATATAAATGGACTGAAAGACAAAAATCACATGATTGCCTCAATAGACACAGAAAAGTCCTTGAAAAAATTAAAATGGCACTTCCTGTCCCCATCTCCCTTTGCATCTCTGGGTGGCCCAGCTCCCAACTTCATAGGGCCAGCAGCTTTCCTGGATAAGTTTGGTGGCACCCACTGTGCCTTGACATTCCCAGACTCATTCTCCCTCCTAGCTCCCACACTCCATCTCTCCTCATAGCATGGGTACTGACGCATTTCCTATCTTGGCACCCCAGACCTCTGGACTGACCTCTTGGCCCAGACTCCCTACCGCTTCCTGATCCTTTGCATCCAGACCTACCCGATTCCTCCCTTTAGTCCCAGGGAGCCCTTGAGGCCTCTTCTTGTCTGCATGTCCCTTTACATCTCTGTGAGGACCAGGGCCCCAGTTTCCTGGGGCAGCATCTTTCCTGGAGATATACAGTCCTTAGGAGAAAGTCTGAGGGCATATGATCCTCATCTGACTTGGACCTCTGTGAGAATTCCTGAGCAGGAAGATGAAATAAATTTGGCACCTCCAAAAGAGAATCAAAAGAGAGAACCTGAAGCCTAGACCAACAAGCTTTTCATGCCCAACAGTAAACCACAAAGGCACACAAAGTTTACAAAAAGAAGCAGACTTAAACTCAACAAAGGAAGGCTTGAGTCTCACACAAGAATCAGAAACTACAAAAGAAATCCACATTTCAGGGTCACAGAGAAAAAAAATAATAACATGAAAAACCCAAATAATACATCCACACCAAGTACCATCAGTCCTGTAAAGAAGTATAATGAGAACACCCTAGCAATAACACAGGACATGGAATGAAAAGAACAATTATAAACATGATAAAAGAATTCAGCAAATTTAAAGTACACACAAACAGAAATCAAAGAACTGAAAGATAGGGATAAACTGCTGAATGAATTCAGAAGAGAGTTAGAAATATTGAAGAATACTCAGGCTGAAATGAAGAAGGAAGTGAAACATTCAGTAAGCCAATTAGAAACGACAGGAGAAAGCCTCAACAATAGTATGAATGAAATGGAAAACAGAGTATCAATATTGAAAGATAAAGTGGACGAATTAGAACACTCAAGCAAAGATTATGAAAAATTTAAGAAAACACAAGAATGAAATATGCAGGAATTGTGTGACACCATAAAAAGACCAAACTTATAAATCATAGGCATAGAGGAAGGAGAAGAATCTCAGGATAATGATATGGACCAGATCTTCAACAGGATTGTAGAAGAAAATATCCTAAAATTAAAGAAAGACGTACCCATACAAATACGAGAAGCATACAGAACACCAAATAGACAGGACAGAAAATAAACTCCCCATAACACATCATACTAAAAACACTAAACATAGAGAACAAGAGAGAATACTAAAAGCTGCAAAAGGAAAACAAGTCACATATAAAGGAAAACCCATCAGAACTACAGCTGTCTTTTTAGTGCAAATTATGAAAGCCAGAAGAGCCTGGACCAAAGTAGTCCCAGTTCTAAATGACCATAGATGCTAACCCACATGACTTTACCCAGCCAAAATGTCTATTATAGTCGAATGGGAAAGAAAAATCTTGATGACATAAACAGGCTGAAAGAATTCATGTCCACAAAACCAGCCCCTCAGAGAGTTCTTGAAGCAATACAAAGAGCTGAAGAAAGGAACAACTATACCCAAGAGGTTTACAGAAAGAAACTTAATGATGATATAACTGTGGAAATGCGTGGATACACCAGGAATGTGAACAGAAATGAAAATTACAGGAATCAGTACACATTTTTCATTAATTACTTTAAATATCAATGGACTGAACTCCCCAGTCAAAAGGCACAGACTACGTGAATAGATTAAGAAAGAAAACCCATCTTTTCATTGTCTGCAAGAAACTCATCTCACTTTCAATAACAGGCACGACCTTAAGGTGAAAGGATGGAAAAAATATATATACCAAGCAAATGTTACTAAGAAAAAACAGCAGGTGTTTCAATTCTAATATCTGACAAAATAGGCTTCAAGCTAAAACAAATCAGATGAGATAGACAGGACCACTTCATTCTGATCAAAGGAACAATTGACCAAGAAGATATTATAATCATGAACATATATTCACCAAACTCTGGTGCACCCATTTTCATAAAAACAGTACTACAGGAATTTAAGACCCAGATTAATCTCAGCTCATTAATACTAGGGGACTTCAATATTCCATTGACTTCATTAGATAGGTCAAAAGGACAGAGAATTAACAGAGAGACATCTGAATTAAACAATACCATACACCAAATGGCCCTAACAGACATCTAATGAATATTCCACCCAAGCACCAAATAATATACTTTCTATTCAGCGCCTCATGGAACTTTTTCCAAAATAGACCATATACTGGGGTAAAAAGAAGACTCAACAAATACAAAAAGATTGAAATAATTCCATGCATTCTATCAGACCACAATGCAATAATGCTTAAAATCAACACCAGAAGAAGCCCAGATAAGCACATGGAGATTAAACAAAACACTGCTGAACAATGAATGGGTCAAAGAAGAAAACAAGAAAGAAGTAAAAGTATTCCTGGAACTAAATGAAAAGGAAAATACAACACAACAGAACCTCTGGGATATGTTGAAAGCAGTCATTAAAGGGAAGTTTATAGCTCTAAGTGCCTACATTAAAAAATCAGAAAGAACACAAATAAATCACTTAATGTTGCAACTCAAGACACTTGAAAAGCAACAACAAATGAAATCCAAACCCAGAAGACAAAAGGAAATCACAAAAATCAGAGGAGAAATTAAAGTAATAGAAACAAAGAAAACAATACAAAGAATCAATGAATCCAAGAGCTGCTTCTTTGAGAAGATAAACATGATCAACAGACCCCTATCTCAGATAACCAAGAGGAAGAAAGAACACTTCCAACCATCAAAATCAGAGAAGAAAGGGGGAACATCACAACAGATACCAAAAACACCCAGAACACTATGAGAATACTTTTAAAACCTATATGCTACAAAATTTGAAAACCTAAAAGAAATGGATGGGTATCTAAAAGCATGAGAACCACCAAAACTAAACCAAGAAGAGATCAACAGCATAAACAGACCTATAACACATAATGAAATTCAAACAGTAATAGAAAACCTCCTGACTAAAAAAAGCCAAGGACCAGATGGATTTACAGCAGAATTCTACCAGACATTTAAAGATCTGCATCCAATACTACTTAATTTATTTAAAAATATAGAAATGGAGGAAGAACTTCCAAATTCCTTCTATCAAGCCAGGAACATGCTAATACCAAAGCCAGGTAAAGATACAACCAAAAAAGAAAACTACAGGCCCATATCCTTAATGAACATAGATTCAAAACTTCTCAACAAAATACTTGCAAATGGCATACAGACAAATCAAAATGATCATGCACCATGATCAAGCCCATTTTATTACAGAGATGCAGGGATGGTTCAATATACATAAGTCAATAAATATTATAAATCATATAAATGGACTCAAATACCATATGGTCATCTCAATAGATGCAAAGAAGGCCTTTAACAAAATTCAATATGAATTTATGTTCAAAGTCCTAGAGGGAACTGGACTGGAAGGAACATACCTCAACCTAATTAAAGCCATATATAACAAACCCATAATCCTACATCATTCTAAATGCAGAAAAACTGGAAGCATTCCAATTAAAATCAGGAACCAGACAAGTCTGTCCATGATCACCACTCCTTTTTAAAACAGTGCTTGAACCACTTGCAAGAACAATAAGACAAAAGAAGGAAATTAAATAAATAATAATTGGAAAAGAAGAGATTAAATTCTCCCTTTTGCAGATAATATATTATACCTAAGGGATGTCAAAAACTCACCAGAAAACTCCTAGAAATGAAAACTTTCAGGAAAGTGGCAGGTTGCAAAATTAATCTATAAAATTCTGTATCCTTTCTATGTGCCAGTAACAAACACTCAGAGAAAGAGTACATGGAAACATTCCCTTTCACAATGGCTGCAAAAATAAAATAAAATAAAATATCTCAGAATAAACCTGACCAAAGACATAAAGAGCTCTACGATTACCATTTGAAATCTTTAAAGAGATTGAGGAAGACATCAGAAGATGCAGGGATCTCCTATGCTCATGGATTGGAAGAATTAATAATGTGACAATGACCATCCTACCAAAATCCATTTATAGATTCAACGCAATGCCAATCAAAATCCCAATGATATTCTTTACAGAATTGTAAAAAAAATCCTAAGATTCATATGTAACCACAAAAGACCTCAGATAGCCAAAGAAAAACTGAGCACTAAGAGTGATGCTGGGGGGATTACTGAACCAGATTTTAACTGTGTTACAGAGATATAGTCAAGAAAATAACATGGTTCTGGCACAAAAATAGACCTGGAGATCAATGGAACAAAATTGAAGACCCAAATATGAGTACATGAAATTTCAGCCACCTGACAAAGGGGTTAAGAACATTCACTGAGGGAAGACAGCATGTTCAGCAAATGGTGCTGGCAATGCTGGATCTCTACCTGCAGAAGAATGAAACTAAACCCCTATCTTTCAGCTTGCACAAAAGTCAACTCCAAATGGATCAAAGACCTTAATATGAAATCAGAAACTCTGAAACTGCTAGAAGAAAACACTGTCAATAACCTACAAAAATATAGGTGGAAGAAAGGATTCTAAACCAGACATAAAAAACAAAGAATCTAGAAAGGAAGTAACCCAATTAAAAAATGGGCTAAGGAGCTGAACAGAGAATTCTCAAAAGAAGAATTAAAGATGCCTAAGAAACAACTCAAAATGTGTTCTACATCATTAGTAATTATGGAAATGCAAATTAAAACCACTTTATGATTTCATCTTACCACAGTCAAACTGGCTAAGATCAAGAGAATAAATGATATCAAATGTTGGAGAGGATGTGGGGAAAGGGGAACACTCATGTACTGCTGGTGGGATTGCAAACTTTTTCAACCTCTATAGAAAACAGTGTGGAAAACTCTTAAAAAACAACAAATAAAATGATCATTTGACCCAGTTATACCACTCCTTGGCATACACCCAAAGAACACATCATATTGCAGAGACACTTGCACATCCATGTTTGTTGCTGCTCTTTTCACAATAGCTAATAAATGAAAGCAACCTAGGTGCCCCTCAACTGATGAGTGGATAGTAAGAATGTGGTTCATTTATATGATGGAGTTTTAATCAGGAGTAAAGAAAGAAGAAATCATGAAACTTGCAGGTAAATGGATGGAACTAGAAACTCTTATGTTAAGTGAAGTAATAGACTCAGAAAGAAATGACTTATGTCCTCCCTCATATGTGGATCCTAGGACCAAATCCTTATGAGTATGTATATAGACATAACTACAGCAACCAGGTTAATGAAAAGGAACCAGGGAGGTAAAGGAAAAGAAAAATTCTGAAAGAGAAGAATAGTAAGAAACAGGGGTTAATAAGGGGGATATGGGTAAAAATCGGGTTATTTTAAGGGGGGAGTGTAGGTTATACAAGGATCCTTGGGGATAAAGGGAAAGAAGGATCTCAAGAGAGGTGGGACGACAGGAAAAATGTATTACTAAGGGAGAAATGGGGAAAATGGGGCACTTTAAATGGAAAAACTATGGTGGAAGGGTTAGACAATAAGAGGGATAAATAATGCCTAGCTAGTTTTTTAAAAACCACAGAGAAGCATATTAGTACAACAACCTTCTGACAAATTATATATACAACTAGCTCAAGGAACATAATATATGTCTAGTCAGTGTTTATCTGAGAACGTTTGGTGCTTGCCCAAGCTTTATATACATAGCACGTGGTAATTAAAAGCACCAGACTGGAGGAACTAACCTTCTTGGATGTTTAGCGGCCATACTTTGCAGCCTATACTAACCTGGTCAGAGGGATTTAAAGGACTGTTTTTGCTCCTTGCCCTCCAAGGTCAACTAAGTTCAAGGGGACCATGGAGCATCTCTCAAAATGTCCTGTAACTGTAGTAAGTCACTGCTCCTCTTGATCAAGAGGCTGTGGAGACCCCACCAGGTGGACTTGAACCAGTGTCCAGTCTACAAAGATGAGGGTCAACACAAAGGAAACATTTCCTCCATGCTTCCAAATGAAGCCATCCATGGTTGAGCAGAACCTTTAACTTATCTTCACATAGATGGAACTGGTAGAAGAAAGGAGCTAGGGCCTCCTCCTAAGCCCATGTAACCCCTGAGGAACATATCCTCAAACAACCTTAAGAGTAAAAATAAATTGGTTTATATGGGCCAACTGCATGGTCTTAAACACCCAAAAGGAAAATATAACCAAAGATTAAAGGGATCAACATAATTATTTAAGACTCCATGTATATAGCTAAAAACTACATAACAAGAAACAATTCCAGACAGGAGATGCCTTCCTTTGAGTTACTGGTCAGGGTGGCCCAAGAGACTCCCAGACAGTAACCCAGCATAGAACTGGAAAAATGAACATCAGACCCCAATCTTATCTAAAGGAATATTGGTAACAGCTTGGTGCTAGATGAGGAAGAGCTAATTTTTTTTTAAACAAGGAACTATAGATAGGCTGACTAGACTCAGTGGATGGGCAAGCACTGGGGAATGGCTGGGGGCACTGATAACACAGTGGAAAGTAACAGGGATGACAGAGTATACGGGCTCCAGTGGGGTAGGGGGCATGGGAGCATGTCACTGGGGATCTGGGTATGTAGATGAATAAGATTGTTTGAGATATTCTTTGTGTATATGAAATACACACAAAAATCAATCAATAAAAATGAGTTATATTTGAAGAAGAAGCATAAAAATTTACATCATGTTAATTAGTAGATGTGAAGAACATTACCATTGAAATTTACCTGGTGACTTTATATCCATGCTCAGGCGCCAAGGATCTCAAAAAGTAACCAACTATGACTAGTAATAATCAGATATATAGAGATTAGAGATGCATGTGCAAGCATCTATGTGTTAGTTGCATTAAAAATGAGTTTTTCTGGGCCTGGATAGATGTCTCAGCTGTTAAGAGCACTAAATGCTCTTGCAGTGAACCTAGGTTCAATTCCCAGCACCCACCTGGTGGCTACAAGCAGTCCTTAACTCCAGTTCCAGGGGAACCTGAAGCCCTCTTCTGACCTCCACAGCATTAGCATGACATGGGAGCACTCAGATACATGCAGGCAATATACTCATATACGTAAAATAAAAATAATAAATAAAATATTTTTTTAAAGACAATGATTTTTTAAAAATGAGTTTTTTCTATATGAAACAATATATTTTAAAAAGGAAATGGAGATCTTTTTAATGTTAAAAACTTATTCAATTTTATGTCTTATAGGGTTTATACTGAGTACAATATTGTATTAATTGTATTAATTCAATTGTATACCTAAAAATGTATAGCCAATTTTGAAAGAGATGCATCTTAGCTCTGGAAATTGGTATTGAATATGTCAATGCTGATGTAATGAAATGCTTCTTCTAATTATGTGGATATTAAGTAAATATTTTTAAAAACCCAGAATAAGGAAAATCATAAAAACAGAAGGTTATTCAGTAGTTTCCAGAGGCTGAGAACCGAATTGCAAACAGGCTGAAGTTGCTATATGGACTGATGAAAATGTTATGGAATTAGGTAGTGGTGAAAACTGCAAGGCTTTAGGAGTATACTAAAACGATGGAACTGTCCATTTTAAAAGGACAAATTTTACATGGGAGTTGTGTCTTAATTTACAAAATAAAAACAGAGAAGGAGAAAAAATTAACATGGCTTCATTATAAAGGTCTGAGAGAGAATTTGATTAGATGGAACATACTGCAACATACTTATAGCTACATACAGCAAACCTACAGTCAGCATCATTTTAAGGAGAAAAATTTGAAACATTCACATTAAAAGAAGGAAGAAAAAAAAGACTGTGTGCTATCCCCCATTCATTTTCAATATAGTACATGCAACACTAATTAGAGCAAAAAGACAAGTTAAGGAAATTAAAGGGGTACTAATCTGAAAAATCAAATTGTCCCTTATTTGCACATGATATAAAATTATTAATAAGAGATCCCAAAATTCTACCAAAAACTTCTATAAATGTAATACACTTTCAAGAAAGTGGCAGATTGTAAAATCAATTTACAAAACTCAGTAGCCTTTCCATACGCCAGTAGTAAGCAATCAAAGAATGGGTTCGGGGAAACACTTCTATTCACAATATCAAATATATATTCTGGGATACACCAAACCAAAGACTTTAAAGACCTATTCAGAGAAGGTTTTAAACCTTTCAGGAAAGAAACTGAGAAAAACGCTAGGATATTGAAAGACTTCCATGTTCATGGATTGGTAGAATCAAGAAAGTGAAAATGACTTCACTACTAAAAGCAATTTGCAGATTTAGTGCAATCTGAATCAAAATCCCACTGACATTTTCACAGAAATAGAAAAATGCATCCTAAAATTCATGGCAACAAAGAAGACCTTGAATAGCTAAAACACCCGTCAGCACAAAGAGCAATTCAGGGGCAATTGCCATACCAGACCTTAATCTACATTACAGAGCGATAGTTATAAAAACAGCATGGTATTGGCACCAAAATAAACTTGTAGATCAAAGAAAAAACTATTAAACCTCACCCATCCATGGCTGGAGGACCACTGTAGAAAAAGGGACCAAAAGATCGTAAGATCCAGAGTTGGTGCATAAACATAAGGAAACAGGCTTTCAGGCCACAAGGAACTTGCTCATAGGAACTTGCAATAATGGTCACAACATGTACAAGACACATTCTGACTCAATCAGACAAAAACCTAGCATGGGGAAATGGGTAGCAAGTCCCAACTGTAGTCAGTAGCCTTGGAACTATTGGCAATTGATTACTGCTGGGTGAAGAAGATTAGATCTCTAGATAGGCTGCCTAGATGCCAGTGGCCAAAGTTGCACTGAAGATCATTTGGGTACAAAGGCTTGATCAGATAGGACTTAATATCTGTGACAGAATTCATGAAATCTGTGGTGATGTGGAGGGCTCTTATGGGGGGCATGGATCAGGGAAGGGCTCTAAATTTGATTAAGTTTTATTAAATGAAACACACAAAACTCTGTCTCTCTCTCTATATATATATATATATTCAAAATAGAATAAAAATAGACAACACAAACACTTGATATTTGACAGTGGTGCCAAGAACACACACTTGAGGAAAGACAGCATCTTCAACAAATGGTGCTGACAAAACTGGATCTCCAGCTGTAGAAGAATAAAATCATACCCATACCTATAATCCTGCACAAAAGTCAACTCCAAATGGATGAAATACCTCAATTTGAAGTCAGAAATGCTGAAACTGTTAGAAGAATACATACCCAGTATACCATCAGATATAGTGTAGGATAGTATTTTCTAAATTGAACACTCAAACATCAGTTAGTTACTCAGGAATTAAGGTTGGAAACTGACAAGTGGAACCTCATTTAACTAAAAAGCTTCCATACTGCAAAGAAAGCAACCAATCAAGTGAGGAGAAAGCTTACAGAATGGGAGAAAATATTCACCAGCTATCTATCCAACAGAGGATTAATATCCAGAATATACAAATAACTAAAGAACTAGGAAGAAAACAAATGATCCACTTAGAAAATAGGCTATGGATCTGAACAGAGAGCTCTCAAAGAAGAAATATCATAAGAATCACATTAAAATGTGTTCAAAAACCTTAGCAACTAGAAAAATGCAATTGAAAATTACTTTAAGATTTCATCTAATGCCAGGCAGAATGGGTAGGATTAACAGAACAAATGACACCAAATGCTGGTGTGGAAACAGAGAAAGGGGAACCCTCATCCACTCTTGGTGGGATTGAGAACTTGTGCAACCACTGTCGGAGTCAATATAGGAAACTCTTTAAAAACTAAAAATAAATCTGCTATGTGATCTGGTCATACAACTCCTTGGTATATACCGAAAGGACTCATTCTACTGTGGAGGTACTTGCACAGCTATGCTTTTTGCTTTCTTTTCACAATACCTAAGAAATGCAAACTATCTAAATGTTCCTCAGTGGATGAATCAATAAAGAAAATGTCATAAATTTCCATAATGGATTTCTACTGAGTGGTAAAGAAAAATGAAATGGTGAAATTTGCAGGCAAATGGATGAAACTAGAAATTGTTATATTAAGTGAAGTAATATAGACTCAGAAAAATCAAATGGCATATGCTCTCTCTCATTTGCAGCTTTAGCTCCAAATCCCTAGATGTGACTCTATATCTGGATGTAACCATAGGAACCAGAAAAAATGGAAAGAATCAGTGGGAATAAAGAGGAAGAAAGAGCTCAAAGACAAGGTAACAGGAGACAAGTGTTATTAATGGGAATTTAGGGGAAAATGGTGTATTTTACATGGGAAGGGAATAGGGAGGGTTATACTGCATGACTGAGAGAAGAGAGAAATAATGCTTAGATGTATGACAAACCAAAGGGAAATGTATTAATTCAAAGTCCTACTAAAAAATACACATACAACAAATATAGGAGTCTGTGTGTACAGCTGAATGCTGTATAACGAAAACCACAGTGTCAGGCAGAAGAAAACTCCCTTTGCATTGCTGATGAGGGTAGTCCAAGAGACTTCCAAAATACTTCAGGCTATTGCCACAGATCTTGATTGCCTCCAAGAACTTGAAAATAAGACCCTATTGATGAAAACAGGCCATAATTTTGACACAGAACTTAGAGAAATTGAGCTGGAACTTACCTTGAAACCTCTTCCCTGAAGACCGGCTCTCATGATATCAGAGGATACTATACAAGCTGCCAAGAGAGAAAACAAATCAATGGTCCTAGCAATGGCTGGCCCATGAACCTATTCCTATTGGAGCAGTAGTGGCATTTTTATCTTGGGGATAATAAACATTTATGTAATTGGAATTAAGGCTTGTTCAATAGGAAGGAACTTATGTATGGTACTATAAGCATAGCCAAATACAAATACATAGCTGGAGATATTTTACATCCAAGAGTAGGTCTTTTGTCATATCTCAAGACCAATGTAATTTCTTACTGCATTCTAAGTATGCATCCTCATATTCACAGACAAGCATACCTTTCATCCCTCATCAAAAGGCTTCTTTTCACAATAGATGGAAAATACTACAGAGTTCCACTTGTCAAATGTAGATCATAAATGTTTTTGAGACTCTTAACACTTAGTGAAACATGTTCAATGGAATTTCTACACAAGATGAATGCATTTCTCAATTATCATGAGAGAAGTTTCCTTATGCAGAACATCATGATTAACTCAGAAGCCCAAAATTGGTCAATTTGCATACAAGAAGGAGCCACAGAGTGCTTATCCCCGAAAAGGGTACCCATTTCAACTTCTGCCACCCAAGGCTCAGGAATCATTGTGGAAAAGGAGGCAGAAAGAATGTAATTGCCAGAGTGTGTAGATGACTACAGGGAATCAGAGTTTTCCACACAACTGGTCCATTACACACACACACACACACACACACACACATATGCATAGCAATTGTGACATCAATCACAAGTCCTATACAAGCTCAACCCAGACAAAATCCATGCATAGATCTGTGGAAGTGGGTAAGAAATCACAACCCCACCTAAGGAATTTTGCCAATTGATAGCTGCTGGAATGTGGGAAGGCAGTGTTTTACAAGAACTCTTGGTATGTCCAGTTGGTGAACACACACTGAAGGACATTTAGAGACAGTTGGAGCAGTTGAGGTGATGTGGATAGGCAGGGACAGAAGCTAAATATCATTAAATTATTTTTTAAAAAAGAAAAAATATTTCAAAGCATGAGCTGAAAACTTAATATACACATCTTGGCTGCCTTTTAAATAGTTTACCTTTTATTTTAGAAAAGATATAGTTTCAAAACAAAGACTGCTGGGCATGGCCGGTACATTTTGTTAATTACAATAATTTGGAGGCAGTGGCAGGTAGATCTCTGTGAGATTGTGGCCAGTCTGGTCTCCTGTTCTACATAGTGAATTCCAGGCCAGCTGGAACTACAGGGAGACAATGTCTCAAAGAACCAAATATTATAGGCCAGCAAGATGACTTCAGTATGTGAAGGCACTTCCCACCAGGCCTAAGGACTTGAGTTCAATCCCTAGGACCTTTGTTATGGAAAGAGAGAAATGATTCAAAAAGTTGTCATTACACTCATGACCTTCATGATAATATTGAACCAGTGGGCATATCTTGCAAGACCAGTCCTTGTTTTAGTTTTCAGGGATCATAGCTGCATAAGATTATTAATTACTTTTCTCTCCTGGTAGCACAAATGGACCTTCGAACTCTATGAAAACTAGACAGTGGGGATAAATCTTCCAGTTCAGGACCAGTTGGAGTTTTCTTTGTTCCTACAATTCAGGTATGTGTTGTCTTCAGCAATAAAGTCTTATCATCAAGTTTTGGGGACTAACCAAGAGAAATGATAATAGCCTGCAATGCTTGATGATGGAGGAATCTATGCAACCTTACTGACCAACAACTGAAAAGGAAATAATCTAGACCTGGCACTGGACTTCCTCTTTGATAGCCTATGGTATCTTGGAAAGATATTGCTCTTGTCATTTTGAGTAATTCCATTTAAACACTATATATAGCAGGATTCTGTATGGCACCTTCTTTAGTATTAGTTATCTCCAGTAACTAACTCCTTTCTCTATCCTGTCCTCCCATTCCTCAAGTCCATGTAACCCTTCTTTTTCTAATATTCTCCTTTCTTTCTTTATACCACATATGTTGAAAACCCTTTCTTTTGAAGTTACCCTTACCCCATCCCTATTGACCCTTTCTAGTTTCTTGACTTCTACGGAATTTAACAATTTAGCAATTTAAACACACATGTAAAGATTCAAATCTGGCATCCATATACAAAAAACAACCTGCAGGGCTTGTCTTTCTAGGTCTAGGTTACCATACTCAGAATGATTATTTCTAGCTTCATCAATTTATATGTGAATTTCTTTTCTCTTTTTTATTGAATTTTTAAATTTTTTGAGAATTTCACAAACGAGTATTTTATTTATACATCTTCACCCCCTTCTTGCCTCTCTCTAATTCTTCCCACATTCTTCTTACTACCTTTCAAATTCACAACTTCTTTAATAATTGTTTTACACACGAATTTTTTTTGCAGCCTATTGAATCCATTTAGTATTGTTCATATATGCATGTGTTTAGGGATGACCACTTGGGATTGAAACTCCTATCATAATCTATAAGGGAGTTCTTCCCTGGAGAAATCTGAGTCTTCCTCTCTTAGCATCAGTTGATAGCCTGTAGCTCTTCATCTAAATGTGGGACTGTGTGAAATTTCCCCCATCCACACTGGCATTCCAACAGGTTTTGTTTAGCCAACCATACTGTTGAGAGTTCTATGGCTACTGTCCTTTTTGTGACTGAGCATTCCTGACACTTATTCTCTTTACTTAGACAAGGTTTGAATTTTTGCATTATTCACCATTCACTTCACAAGGAATCTTCTCTGCTGAGGTCTGAGCTGCCCTGATCTATGGATGGAGAGTACAAACTTAAAAGAAAGCTTGATACTATATCCATTTAGCAGAATAATTGTAGTAAATTGACACGGGGCATGCTAGCTCTATAGCCATGGTTTCTTTAGGGGGATGTTCTCTACCAGGCATGTGTTTCTTCCTGTAGAACAGGTCTTAAATCCAATCAGAAAGTGGTTGCTTACCCAACAACATTCATGTCACTATTGTACTCATGGGTGTATCTTGCCATATTAACCATTAATATAGTTCACAGTGTTCAGAACTTAATAAGATTGTTTATAACATTTTCCCAGAAACCTCTACAGTACCTTCCAATACTGTGAAAGCAGGTCAGCAGGAAGAAAGCTTCCTGCTCAGTACTAACTTGGTTCCCCTGTGCCCTGTGACCAATGTGTGTGGTGTCTTCAGCAATCAAGTTTATCCATCAAGTTCTGGTGCATAATCAAGAGCAATGGCAATAATCTGTTTTGTTGTCTGCATCTCCAGACTATCTCTAACCAACCGTTCACCAGGAGGCATCATATATGTGGTACCAGTCTTTGTATAGGAGTGTAATCCCTTCTATAACATAACTTCAATTAATCTCTTTTTTCTCTCCCCCCTCTCATTTATTCATCTATCTATCATGTATCTAATACATTATAAAATATATATTATTAAACAGTAAGTTTGTGTATTTCTTTTCCAATTATCTGTGGTGTTATTTTTCCCCTCCACCCGCTCTTCTGTCCTAATTCACATATGTTTTAGTGAAAATGTTGACAAAACCAAATCATGTTTATTCAAAGAAATAACATGGACCTCAAGTTTAATGGTAGGCCTTTTTCTGGTATCAAAAAGAATGGAAGCTGAAGACCTCAGAACAGCTACCTTATGAACTTTCTGGTGAAGTTCATGCAAAACTATCTTCCTTTGTTCTGATGACTACATTCTCTGGGCCAAACCTGTACTTTTCCACAATTTTCAGACCTAAAGTAGCACATCAACTATGTCAACAGAACTGAAATCCACTTCATATGTACCTTGTTGCAGTGTAAGTTCCTCTCTGAAGTCTTTTAAGATTAAAGTAATAAAAAAGTTAAAGTACAACTTTTCTATTCCTTTGTAAATCAATAATCTGAACTTTTGGTCATTTGGATGCCTAAGGATCAAATAGTACTCTGATGACCCAAAGGTCATAAAGGTTAATTAACTATTTCTTTTGTTTCTTATAATTTATAACCATATATATACTATCTCCTTTACATAGAACTATATACATGATATAATAACATCATTGAATCAGAATTTTTCTGTCAGTTTAGAACATTACAAAAACTTCAATAATATAAAGTAAGCATGCCATAAGGTTCAACAATTCAAAATATTTTTAGTGTTTGACTTTATAGTCACACAATCGTAAAATTCCATTTTATATTAAGTTCAGGATTTCAACCAAAAAGTCTCAAAAGTCTTACTTATAATCTAGATGTATATACTTCTAGGCACTCTTTTAAATGCTCATAATTCTTAGGTCATTATATATGCATGAAAAAGCTTGCTCTGATATAAATTTGATGTCCTTGTTGACAGTGCCATGTATGTTTGACAGTGAGGGACCCATATCACACCTCTCTGGGTCCTTATAGGGAACACTTACACCACAGTAAGAGATGTCTGTCAGGCATTTTTCCTGTGGTGATTTGACCTTCTTCTCGGTTTACTTCATAAAGCACTTGGGAAAGTGCTTTTGATTAAAATTGTTTGAGAATTCTTACTACTTTTGACCCTTTACCTATACTACTTTAAAATTCAGTTGGTACTTGCAAAATAATCCTATATTACTCAAGCCTTCTCTTATAAAAATATCTCACACAATCAGTTTATGAGGAGGAAAAATTTATTTTAACTCACAACTTTAGAAATTTCAGCCCCTAATCCTTTGGTATCCTTCTTTCCCTTCTTTTAGGGGATTTTGGAAACAGTACATTATAGGGCAAACATGCAACTCAGGGCTAGGAATGTCATAAAGTCCCTTCTCCAGGCCTCACTTCCTAAAGGATTAACTACTTTCTAATAGCATCATGAACTAGAACATCATTTAACACACAGCCTTTTAGGAAACTTTAAAATTCCAAGATTGGGCTGGAGTTATAACTCAGTTGGTAAAATGCTTGTGTAGCATGAACAAAACACTAGGTTCAATCCTATGGTTGGGTTATTACAGATTAGGAAAAATTAGAAGAAATTCAGGATCTCAACAAAACCTCACATAAGAAAAGCATGTCCAATAAAAAGTGTGGATCTTGTATTGGGTCACTGTAAGGTTTAAAAGGAATTCAGGGCCTGAAACAAACCGCAAGAATGGTAGTTCCAATAAGAAATAATTTATCTTCATTTTTCCCTTAAACAGTTACATTGTATGATGAAAAGTCTATAATGGAAACCTGTCCTGGCTTCCAAATCATCAGGGGCCCGTTATCAGAGATGTTGGGTTTTTACATCAGAGGGAAATCCTTTATTCACAGTTATTTGTAAGTAGAGAAAGAATTTGAAACTTGCTGGATGACATTAGGAACAGGTAGAGTTTGATTTGTTTAATTTCTGTTTTCTGGAATGGTTGCCCAGAGCTGTAAGGTGCTGTGATGCTGGGGACATAAGGCAGATTTTTCCAAACTTTGAGTCAGAAACAATCAAAAATAGGGAATGTTGAGCATTTTAAAGATTAGTCAGATTCAGCAACATTTGAATTTAAACTAAAAAAAAAACTTTTCATAAAAAGCATGGTGTTAGTAAAATAACCTTTTAATGAGGGCAATTAGTGATAAAGCACGAGAGAAATAACCAGTTAAAGATAACCTAATTATTGTGCTTGATGGTACACACCTATAATTCCAGCACTTGAGTGGCTGAGGCAGAAGAAGGTCTGGATTACAGAGGAGACCCTATCTCAAAACAAAAATGTAACCTAAATTTTTCTGTTTATGTATCCCCAGCCACTTCCTTATATTTCCATTTAGAAGTAGTGAAGCCCACTAAGTTGAGAGCACAGTACATAAGTATCATCCACCTTTCCCCTGTCCTTGGGCAACTTTTTCAGGTAGAATTATTGGGCAGTGGCTGTCAGCACCAGTGAAACCAGCTCTGGCCCACTTGAACAGGTGTCAGACCCACTTTCTCCAGATGCTTCAAATTTTTAGCTTAAAGCCTAAACTGTTCAATGCTCTTTTCAAAGTTGTTCCCACAACACACATAGTTGACACCTGATGGCATTTAACAGCATGGGTATATTCTGGGTGCAGCTGCATAGTACGCAGTACGTTTCCATTTCAAGTCTTCGGCTTTCTTAATAGCAAAAGTTCTAATTGGAGAACTGTGCTTCCATCTGTAGTTATAGCTCTTTCTTTCTTCATGTAAGCTGGAAGTTTTTCTTTTGAAAAGTTAATAAACAAAACAGGCTATGTGATATATGTATATATATATATATGTGTGTATATGCTAATACTTGTGGACAAATGTTACAAGTTGTTTAAAAACAACAAAATCACCAATGTCTTCCATTTTGAGATGTGTATAATTTTGTTGGCATCAGTACTTGGTAGCATATTGTAGTGCCATGTTAGGGGTGAGTGCATGAATTTAGTATAATTTTAAACTTCGGGATGAATTACTGATTATAACCAATAATATAAAAAGAGTGGAAAATCTAGACCTTTAATTTTTTTCATATAGGAATCTGTAATATTCTCTCTGTGGATAGATTATAAAAGCCAAAGCAACTCATTTCTGAAAAGAAATATGGGTTCACATAGAGAAACATTTTGCTTGAGAATGTTAGGTTCCACAAGGCAGCTAGAAATAGCTGCTTTTGTGGTTTTCAAACGATAGAGTGAGGCCTCATTTCATGGTTCTGCATTTCTCATAGTTTAAGGTAAGCTTGTTCTTATATTATCTTCATATTTTCTTGGGTTCATTTTCCTTATTTTTATGTCCAGAAATAACTTTACATTTTGTATGTCTGAGATTGTTTTAGCTAATCTTTAATCTGCTGGCCACTTGTATTTCCTGTTTGCAGCATGTGTTCATTGAGGAATGTTGTTGGTAGTTCCAACTATACTATAGTGTAGGCTCTTCCTGTTGCCAAGTCTAAGTTGAATGTTGATGAGACTGCAGACTTTTCATGAGGACTGGTAATGCAGCTTGATGGAACCTGCTTAGGGTGCCATGGAATAATCAGACTCTAGTAATCATCAGGCAACTTTCACTTTTTTCTACATTCCTTAAGGAAATAAAAAGAGGCCGGGCTTGATGGCATACACCTTTAATCCCAGCACTCAGGAGGCAGAGGAAGGCAGATCTCTGTGAGTTCAAGGCCAGCCTGGTCCACATAGTGAGTTCCAAGACAGCTGGGGCTACAGGGAGACCCTGTCTCAAAAAGATTTAAAAAAAAAGTTGTTTTGTTCTGAAAAAGACAAGTTTTTTGTAAAAGGGAAATGCTACCTCTAAAAGCTACTCAGAGAACTTGGAAGTAGCAGTGTTCTGAAGTGTCTTTTTTTAAAAAGTAGAGTCCTACAGGACATGGTGGCACTCCTGTAATCCTAGCATTTTGGGAGTGGAAGCAGGAAGATCATGAGTTCAAGGTCATTCTCTGCTATATATTGAGTTGGAGGTTAACCTGGGCTACATGAGACCCTGTCTTCAGTAATAATAATAATAATAATAATAATAATACCAAAGAAGGAAGGAAGGAGAGAGTCTAGAATTTAGTTTGATAGGAAATGTGAAACCATTTTTAATGTGGCATATCTTCTTTACAAACAAGGTAGATTCATTCTAGTATTAGATATCCAGCGACCCAGGTATAGATTCTCATAGTATATTTAAAGTAGCTGTACTCAACTCAAGTAGTTTAGTACCTGGGAGAATCTGTCTCTGAAAAGCATTTAAATTTAAGAAAAGAAGAAACTTGAATAGATGATGAATTTAAGAAAAGAAACTTGAAAAGATGATGCATGTAAAATAGCACAGTATATAGGAAAGGGTATTTCCTATTGCAACAAAAGCCATAAAATGAACTAATACTATTTAAGAGGTAAAATTTTAGTGGCAATAACAGTTTTGCATGTATAGTATATTACATTTGCAAAGTTGTACAGTTCAGTAAGTGATTACTACTTGTTTGTGGGACTCTGCAATTTAACACAAAAGGAAAAGTATGTTTTAGGTTATAAAGCATATGAAGCATATAAAGGGTACTTCCTTTTATAAACTATAAATGTATATGAATACATCTGTATGAAAAATACAAATTTTGTATATGTTGAATGTTAAAGACCCTAATTTCTTTCTCCAGAGTTTATAGCTATTGAAATCTTCCTAATACTTAATCTAGAAACAAATGTACTCCTACAATCCCAGTGAAATCAACACGTAGGGTTTTTGCTAAGTCGTTTATATTAACAGTAGTAATTCACTTGCCATGTTGAATGATGTATGCTTTGTGACTTTTATTCATTGGCTTCTTGACTACATTTTTATAAAGGAAAAGCTTGTCATGTATATGATTAGATTGTAAAAAAAAAAAAAAAAAAAAAACCTGTGCTTATGATCAAGGAAGTTAGTGTGACTGTTATTTTTTTAACAAGGAGACTAGAGCAAACTAGTTCCTTTCTTTATCTGAGGAATTACGCAGCTCCTGTTAAGATACAATGGTGGAACTAGGGTGGCGGTGACTTCTCACTCCTTTTACCTCATGTCCATCTTGGCCACTTAGCATTTTGATGATTCCTGAAAAGATTTGGGTTTGTGTTCCATTGTTTTCCCAAGGAAAGAAAAAGTAAAAGATTAGTTTCCCAGTTCTAAGATTCTCTAAATATTTCTTTTATTGCAAGTTGAAGAGTTGGAAAAAGGGTAAATTGAGTATTGCTTCTCTTTAAATGTCCTGTGCTATCAATGTTAGGGACAACCAAACAATATTAAGAAAAATGCATGAAGATGGGGACTGTGGCTAATTCCAGCCAGTTACTTCAGAGATTACCCTTAACAGCCAAATTGATGGTTTCAAATGCTAAAATATACTACAAGATTTTGTGGTCTCAAAATATGTGATTAATTAGCATTCATGCTTACTGTTGTCTTTTGTTTACTCTTTATGTACCTGTGATATGCAAAATATGAAGAGACCCTTAACCTTCAGGATTTTACATTCCCATGATACTGTTGGTGCAAGCAAATTGTTTTTAGTTTATTCAGAACATTGCTTGGCTTTTACACAAATTGGGGAGAAATTTTTGGCCAACAGCTTTAAAATGTAGAGGGCTATACTAAATTTCAGGGCATTACTGCTTGAGTTTACATTGTATTAGCTCGGTTTCTTAACTCCTTTTGCCCTAGAGAGCTGTTCATTAATGTGAACCAGAAAGGAGGCCATTCTGCCTAAGTATCTTCACCATACCCCTATACCACCTATGCTCTTTGAGGATACAACTCTTAATATGTGGCCAAGAACACTCCATAGAGACTGTCATCTCAGTTCTTTTTTTGCAAGGCTTTTAAATCATTCTTTACCCTAAAGGACTAGGATTTGCAGATAAATTTTTAAAAGCTAAGTAGAGGTCCTAATTTTAGCCATTTTGTGTGTGATTTTTTTCCCTGTTTTGAAGCATCATTGTAGTAGATATTGAGTGTTCAACTTCATTTCTAAAGAACTTAACTCAATTTTCTGTTGAAAAACTTTCAGGTATCATTGTTTTTTTCACAGCTCTTCTAAATCAAGGGGTTTGCATGTTTATCAAAAGCCAAGCCTGGTTGAAAGTTTAAGCAATAATGGCAGGCCATAACAGATTCTAGAATACTGACATTCTAATAATGCATGGTTGAAATTTTCCATTGTCATGTAGTTACTAGTAATTTTATATATGCATTTATCAATAATGAAACAATAGATACTTAATCGAACATATTGGCTTTATTGTTTGAGTTACTTTTATTTTATAATTAAAGATTATCTTACTTCAATTGAAAATGGTAAGCAGGAGATTTAAAAAGGGGCAAGCACAAAACAGTCACACTGTTAGGAATAGGGCATAATAGTGCTCACCCTCTACTTTCCTAGTTCCATTTGTTCCCAAGCATGTTTAAATGCACAAAGTAAACTAAGCATGTTAAATAAACTGCTACACCTAAAATAATCAGGAAGATTCAGAGTTTCAGAAAGGGTAGGAAAATAAGCTGAGTAGGATACTCTTAAGGAATATTTATGCGGTGTGCAAAACAACTAGATACAGGGCTTGTATGATATGGTTTATGTAGACGTACTAGAGGCAGAGGCCAACCTAGGTGATATAGCTAGATCCCTTCACAAGAAAACACATTAGTGTCTTTGAAGTAATAGAGTCAATATGTACCTATTTCAATTTTCCAGGCATCTGTTATGGAAAATCCTGATATTAACCAGCCATAAAGGACCCCTGTAGCAAGAGGGCCTTTTCTATTTTGTAGAGTTATGAGAATAATAATATCAATGGTTTAATTTTGCTTATTACTGTGTTACATTAAAAACTATAGCCAGAACTTTCCTCTTGAGTTGGTCAAACTGCATATCTTGCCTAAAGTGTTTGATGGCAGATGAACAGAAAAAAAATTCTCTTTCAAAACAATTTGTCATTTATTTTGAAGAAGCATCAGTTTTTGTAGTTAAATAAACAGGGTGTAAGCTAGTGGCAGAGTGTTTACCTAGTATGCATTTTAAAAAATGAGTTCCATGCCCAGAACTTTCCTCTTGAGTTGGTCAAACTGCATATCTTGCCTAAAGTGTTTGATGGCAGATGAACAGAAAAAAAATTCTCTTTCAAAACAATTTGTCATTTATTTTGAAGAAGCATCAGTTTTTGTAGTTAAATAAACAGGGTGTAAGCTAGTGGCAGAGTGTTTACCTAGTATGCATTTTAAAAAATGAGTTCCATGCCTGGCACATGCCTTTAATCCCAGCACTTGGGAGGCAGAGGTAGGTGGATCTCTGTGAGGGGTTACATGGGGGTCTGCCGGGCCCTGGGGGCAAAAAAAAAAAAAAAAAAATAAAAAAAAAAAAAAAAAAAAAAAAAAAAAAAAAAGACCATAAAAACCATTGTATCATAAAATTTTCTGAGATTTCTTGACTTCTAAATAACCCAAGTAACAAGTGGTTTCAAAAAATAGTAAATAGAATTTATAATGCATGAAAGGCCTACATAGAAATGAATTCAAATGAACTCTTTCACTGGGCTCAATCTACGTTGTATGTTATATGATGGAAAAGTATTGTTTTTGAAATTAATTTCTTCTTTTTCGCTATGGGGTTTTGCTATGAATGTCAACTGGAATGGTAACTTCAGTAGTTCTGAACTGAATTAGGGTTGTCAGTGTGATGATTGGTTTCCATTCCAACAGGAAGTGAGATATATCCCAAATACAGATTTTCTCTTTGCCACTTACTGATACATCTGCCAGCTAATAAAGATGTAAGGTCCTAATTCTTCTGAAACAGTTCCTAATAGTCCACTAATGTATATTAAAATAGATAGTACAGGAACGCCAAACTTCATAGGAAATTTCTCCTAGGAGCTCCAACTTCTAAATTCCTTTGTCAGAATAGTTATGATTACTGATAATTTTCAAAACATTTTGCTTCCTTTGATGATGTTATGCTATGTCCAAAATTAAAATGCTTTTGTGTTTGGTGTGTAGCTCAGGAGAGTACTTGACTAAACACATGTAAGGCCTTTGGTTCAGTCCCCAGCACTGACATCCCCACCCCAAGGGTCCTACAAGTATTCTGTCAGCATGATATCAATCTTTTAAACAACTGGGATGTAACTGTAAATCTGCCTGTCCATATAATTAAAAGGATGATGAATATTGAAATATTCCACAGCAGTTTTTCTACTGCCCTTTAAGTGCAGGTGTTGCTCTATGCCTGCTTTCTGTATGCTGTGCTTTGCAAGACCATGTTAAAGAACTTCCTTGACTGCATTTGAAGTATTACAAAAGGCAACTTCTTAATCTATGCATTTTGGGGAATGTTGAAATTTTACTCCTTGAAAAAGGATAACAATAAAGCATGGACTGAGAATGTAAAAAAGAAAAGTCTTTGGCAAAGCCATTGGGGAAGAGAACCTGCCAGCCACTGCTAGACCTGAGCAGAGCCTGTAGGTGGGGCACCTGCCCTGCCCAAGTCTGCCACAGAGGGCAGGGTCTGTCTGGACAGAAGTCTCTTCCCTAGATTTCCAGGGACAGTTTCAGTCCTGGCCAAAGAGGGCTCAAGTGCATGGCCCTAGGCACATTCTTAACAGAATTTGATCCATGGGCCTAAGGCCAAGCTGTTGAGGGCTCTTGCCATTGCCTCAGGAGCTGATAGGGTGCTGCAGCAGAGCTGAGATAGCCAGGCCACTGAGGCTCCACGATGGTCACATGGGTGAATTCTGATAACTGCACATACAGGTCAGGTACGAAATGTCTGCTAAAACTGTCGCTTGGACTCATACAATATCACTGGGCAGCTCTGGATCTGCTAGAGGTGAGGATGATAACAGGTGCAGCAGACTGGAAGTCTTAGGTTCACAGCCCCCTCATTCAGCACAAGCCATAACGCCCAGGTGACTCAGAGGTTACAAAGCACCATTGCCATTACAGACATCAGAACACAGCTCCTTCCCGAATAGATCTCAGAATCCTCTGATGTCTGAGCCTTCTGCTGCATTTTTCATTAGCATGAAATTATCTTTCAAGGGAGAAAGCAAAACCAAACAAACCAATTTCTTCACTTCTTTTTCAAGGTGTAGGCATTTAGAAGTGGCCATGGATCACAAACTGCATGATAGTGCTCTTGTTATCACTCTGTGCTACTGGAATATAAAACTCCAACAACATGTGCAGGTGTGTTAGTTCCTTTCATAAAATTTTAAAAAATCTAAATGTATATGTGTCTTTCAATAACCATTTTGCTCATAAATACTATTTGTTTGCACTTAATTTTAAAATGTAAAAATTCTAGGACTTCCTCACTACTAAATAAATGTTCGTTTCTTAAGTAGTTTCAGAACATGAAAGCTAATGTAGTTACCATTACTATGAGTTATTGACAAACTGATAATGAAACTTCAAGTTCACAGTATACCTTCATTTTATAGTATATTAAAAAACACGGACCTAGAAAGCCCCTTATACAATTTATAACATCTAACTAAATTCCTCCATTTATAAAGTGCTTTGACAAGACTGGACCTCCCACTGGCCTGGCCACAACAGCATCAGGACTGGGCCACCAACCACATGCCCAAGGGACAGGCAGTAGGTTTGGTGGTGCTTTAAAGGTTTTTGAGAATACCTTGACACTGTTGGTGGGACAAGGTAGGTAAAAAAAGTAATACAAAGGCCACAGGGTGGACAGTAGCAGGAACTCACATCCTGATGTGGGTGGCACTGGAGGCAATTATGACACTAGTGGTACATGGTACATGCTGTTGCCTTGCTCTGCTCACCAAGGAGGGAGTGGAGCCTGGCTCTGGTCACCATGAGAGGGGCTAGACATTGCAGTGTGGGCAGTTGGAGCACTGGCTACATATGGCTCACATAGGACACGGTGCTGGTAGAGCCATATGACAGGCAGGAGGGCCTGCTCTTGGCAGGCCACACACTGCCTGGCAAGAAGGCACAGTTGTCTCTGCAAGGGATGCAACTTGGAAAGAGGGGTATCTCTTATGTCACCCAAGGCAGTGAGAACAAGCCCAGGCCCTCCTGTAGCTGTTTGACCTAGGCCTCTACCTCCTCCTTTTTCTGCAGGGCCATCTGCCGGTCACTGTCTACCACACGAGGTCTCTCCTTCCTCCTGGGCCTCTCGCTGCCAGGCATCACAGGCCTGCTTCACTTGCTGCCAAGACTCTCCCCATTGCTTGATCTTCCTCTTGGCCTCATCTAGCTGCCGCCAGACCCAGTGCCAGCTCAGTACTGTTTGGACTTGTATTCCAGGAAGCCAAGGGGGCAGATTTCAGAATGGGGGATGGGCTAGGAGAGAAGCTGCCAGAAACAAAGTCCCAGATGCTCCCAGAGACACCATTCAAACCTGTCAGGCCAAGGTCACGGCTGTTCTCTTCCAGGTATTTATAAAAGGACATGATATTTATGTCACTAAGAAGAAGATCTAAAGCAGAACCTCAATGTGCTCCAAGGTCATACTCTGTTTCTGAACTGTGCTGGAGGAGGGAGAAGGACGCATGCCTGCTCTAAAGTGCCCAGTAATGATGGCTCAGGGCCACCCCCGCCTGCTGCCACTGCCAAGGCTGACTCCTGTTTTGCTTTTCTAAATAACCATTTATTTTTGTATTCCGAAATAGACCATTTCTACTTAGAAGCACTATATTAAGGAGGCACTTAAATTTCTTTTTTTAATTTTGTATTGAGCTTTTGTAAGTTTATACAACAATTCTTAGTCAAATTTAGACCCCTTTCCCCATCTTCCTCCTATGCAGCTATCACTATCCCTCTTGTTTTTTCAGGCAACCTCCTTAAATCATTTAACATTGATGTCCCTGCTTCACCTTCGCACAGGCTTCTCAGCTCTCCGTCATCCTGCTTCTGCCATTGGCCCTCCACTGACAATGCTCTCACCCAGGGTAATTATTTCTTTATTCTAACATCTAATGATCATATCACTGTTATCTCACCTGGACAATTTCCTTCAGAAAACTGCCTTTTCCCTTCTCTTCCATAGCACCATTCCCAATTTTTCACTCCTCAAAGTGATTCATCTAGGTCTCTTATGAATTCCTCTTCTTATTCCTCCTCCTCCTCCCCGCCCCCATCCTCCTCGTCCTGGTCGTCCTCCTCCTCCTTCTCCTCCTCCTCCTCTTCCTTCTCTCATTCCATCTCCACAGTAATGATTCTAGAGCACTCTCTTTAGAGACAGGGCCTCACAATGTAGCTGTAGCTGACCTGGTACTCATTATGCAGCCCAGGCTGCACTCAAAGTTGTAGAAATCCTCTTGCCTTAGCTTGACAATGACTCTTAAGTTCATACCTCTGCTATAGATCACTCCCTCTCCAGAAGTCAAGGTTTGTGTACTCAGCTGCATTTGGAATGACCCCACATGAATGTATTGATATGTCAATGACATCTCAAATTCAATATGTACAAAGCATAAGACATCTGTCCTCTTCCTTGTGCCCCTTCAAACTACTCCTAGAGTATGCTCTATCTCAATGGCATCATGTATTCCACCATACATGTTAAGTCCTATCCAGTCAAGCATTTGTACCCAGATGCCCTTCAGTATAAATTCATCCACTGGAGTCTAGGCAACCCATTTAGAGATGGCACATAAGGTACACTCTCCCTAACCCAGTAGCAATCAGTTTCCAATAGTTCTCAGTCTAGGGCCACCCAGCACCCATTTCTCTCCTCCCCTCTGCGCCCCTGTTTAACTGAGTTGGCTTGGGTTCTGAGCTCCATGTCACCATTCCCACAAGTTCACATGTGCAAGATGCCAGTGGCCTGAAAGCCTCTGCTTCCCTGTGTTGGTGAACCAGCCCTGGCTCTTACAATCTTTCTGACCCCTGTTCTGCAATGGTCCCTGAGCCATGCATGGATGAGGTTCCATACAGGAGTCCTATCCTATACCATGCAGTTTCTTATTCTTCAAAACTTGGCCCGTAGTGGCCTTCAGTGTTCATCACATTCTGTTGTATAAGGAAGCTTTACTAGTGAGAGTTGAGGGATGCATTAGTTTTCTCTCTACCCCTTGTTCCATTATCTTCTATGAGCCTTAGGTGTACAGGTTCAACTGTAGATGTGTCACTTAGTATTTGGCATCTCTAGGACATATATTCTCTGTGTCTGGGCAGTTGTAGAATTCTGAAGTACTCTCCATATGTTGCAAAAAAGAAGCTTCTTTGACAAGTGCTGTATGGTATACTTGTCTGTAAATATAAGGATCCATATTTAGCATATGGTAAGAAATTTCATTTATCTAGAGATATGAAAAAGAAAGGGTTTTTCTCTAAGATCTATGTCCTCTCCTGCCATGTGTATTTGGCTGAGTTTACAGTGCCACTCATGAGTTAACATCCATTTAGAGGGCTTTAAAACCATTTAGATAGATGTTGATTGCCCCCCAGATAACAGTGCCACTACTGCACCAATAGAGGTAGTTTGCAGTGTTGGGCTGTGTCGGACCATAAATTCTTATTATGCCTTGGCAGTTTGCATATCATCTTCTAGCATTATGATAGCCAAACTTCAGTTAGAAGGATTCCAGATCAGTTCCTGCATCCTGCATATGTCTTGTCTTCAACAGTAAGGTCTTATCTGCTAGTTCTGGGAGATAACCAAGAGGTTTGGCAATAGCCTGTGTTATTTTGGGAGTCTCCTGGACCACTGTCACCAATCACTCAAAGTGAGGTCTTTTTTGTTTGGTACTATGTTCCTTACCAAACAGTTCCTAGGTACACATATTCACTAATGTTTACACACTGTATGGGCTTTTCTCATGAGATTTTGAGGGCATCACATTTCCCTCTGGACTTCCTAAGCCTCCAAGATTCATCCTACTCTTGTTCATCCCATCCACCTCCATCCTCCTCCCCAGTCACAGTGCCCCCATTAACCCCACCCTCCCTCAATAACACCTGCCTCCAAAAACACCTCATCTCCTGACTTTCCTCTCCCACAACACCATGACAACTTGCATGTCCCTCCTTCCTCTCCTCCCTGCCAAACACTCCCACTGTCCCCACCTCCCCCTGGTAACATCTGCTCCATACTATCCCCCTCTTTTGCGTTCTTTCTTTTTCTTTACCTCCATGTATCATTTCCATTTTTGTGGCTCCTAGTGTTACTTCAGAATTTATATACTCACATATAAAGGATTGGTCCTACAATCTTCAAATGAGGGAGAACATACATCACTTGCTCTTCTGATTTTGTGTCACTTCACTTAATATAACACTCTCTAGCTCCATCCATTTACCTGAAAATTTCATAATTTCATCTTTTCTTACTGCTGAGTAGAACTTCATTGTGTAAATACATTTTCATTTTCCATTTCTCAGCTGAGGGACATTTAGGTTGTTTCAATTTCTTCACTATTGCGAAGAGAGCAGCAACAAGCATGTATGTACAGATATCTGTACAGTATGATGAGTCCTTTGGGTATATGCCAAGGAATGGTATAACTGGGTCATATGGTAATTCTTTTTGAAATTGGGTTTATTTTTTAGTATTTTATTAATTCTTTGAGAATTTAATACAATGTATTTTGATCATATTCAGACCCACTCCCCTATCTCCACCTCATCTACTACCTCTCTCCCTCTACTTCATGTATCCTATTATTTTTTTTCATTTTCTTAAGTCTTATGGAATCTAATCTGTGTTCCCCAAATGCTCTTGGGTATAAGTCTATCCTTTGGAGTCTAGTCAACATACTAACTGTCACACCCTTAAAGAAAACTCTCCCTTTCCCAGCAGATATACTTGCTACCCCTGATTCCTCCTATATCCCCTACCAGTCTCTTTTCTTCCTTCATGTACCATGTGTCCTTTTGCCCTTTTCTCTGCCCTTCCATTAACTAGTTTTACTCTCTCATGGTCTCTTTTCTAGGTTTTTATGCTTTGAACACACACACACACACACACACACACACAAACACACACACACACACACTAGCTAGCTATGTTTTTGTGGGGGAAATGCTTTGTTGTGGTCATCGTTCTGAAATTCTGAAGAAATATAATGCAGGGGAGAGAAGTAAAGATGGGCAGATAGGGAAACCAGGAAGTCGTCTCCTTTGGAGCTGCAAAGACGACTCAGTAGGTCAAGTTTGCTTTAGAACCCACATAAAGAAGTCACCTAGGTGGGTGTGGTGGACCACCTGTTATGAAAGAGAACATGCAATTTTTATTTTTATTCTTTATGTGTATGTGTGTATTGCCTGCATGTAGGTAAGTGTACCCATGTCATGCAATGCCCACAGAGGTCAGAAGAGGCTGTCGGATCCCCTGGGACTGGAGTTATGGACAGTTGTTAGCTGCCATGTGAGTGCTGGAATTCAAAACTGGGTCTTCTGCAAGAACAACCAGTGTTCTTTGCTCCTGAGCCATCTCTCCAGCCCCGAGAATACGGCATTTTTATCATTTTGAATTTGGAGCACCTTTCTTACCTGGTTAATTAACTTCATAAGACCTCATGTTGACATCATCATTTTATTTACATTGCCTTTCTTATCTATCAGGTTCATATGTTTTTGGTATATGTAAGACAGTATTTTTTTCAAATGAAAGTATTATTGTAGAATCATTTCAATATTATGATCAGTGTTTGACATTATGATGTTTAAAAATCGGTTTCATTGCCAGTGAGGTCGTTCAGTGGATAATGGTACTTTCACTTAAGACTGATGACTGGAGTTTGATCCCTGGGATCCACATAGCAGGAGAGAACTGACTCTGCATCACCAGTTCTTTTTTAGTTCTTTAGAACATGAAGTATATACTTTCTAAAACTACTCTGTGGTTTAAAACTTATAAAAATTTTAAATATATTTTATGTGTATGAAGAGGTGCATTCCTGCATGTATATAGGTGCACCCAAGTCCTGCAATGCCCTCACAGGTCAGAAGAGGGCTTTGGATGCCCTTGAACTGAAGTTATGTATGGTTGTTCCCACTTGCTAGGAACCAAACCTTGGTCCTCTGCAAAAGCAGCCAGTGCTCCTAACTGCTGAACCATCTCTCCAGCCCCCTAAAACTTATAACACTTTTAAAAAATATTTATTATTTTTATTTTATGTGTATGAGTGTATTGCCTGCATTTATGTGAGTGCACCCATGTCCCAAGGAGATCAGAAGAGGGCATCGGATTCCCCTGGAACTAAAGTTAAGGACAGTTCGTAGCCACCATGTGGGTGCTGGGAATTGAACCTGGGTCCTCTACAAGAGCAGTCAGTGCTCTTACCATTGAGCCATCTCCCCAGCCCCAACTTGTAACACTTTTTAAAAGACAACAGAAAATAGAATAATTTCCAAATCATACCCATGCAGACTCTTATGGTCCAACACATTTTTCAAGAACACAGTTTTACAAAGAAGATTCTCTGACAAGTACTGATAATTAGCAATTAACACAAATAGTCACACCTGTTTAAAGTACCCAGACTAAAAGCCTGTGAAGTGCTGGGTAATAATTGGGGCATATATGGTATAGTCCTTTTCTTACATATCAAGTAACATAGCAGAAGAAGAGCCAAAAAGAATGTAAAGGTCAGAGTTATTGGAGGACCAGGAAAGAGCTGGGGAATTTATTCATGGTAGCACCACTGCACTTCTGAACTCACAGCAGCTGTTTATCTGTGGAAGACCTGCACAAGATCAAGCCTATCTACATTTCAGCATGAGCAGGGCAGGGGCTTTAAGAGCCTCAACACCTAACTTAGTTGAGTGTTAAGAGTGGGAGAGTCAGTTTCTTTAAGTGTGTGACCTCTGGTAGGTTGGTCATGCTCCAGTGGATGACCCTACAACCCAAATTACATGATCAGCACAAATTGGACTCCCTGGGTTTAAAAAAAAAGCAGGGGCTGGAGAGATAGCTCAGTGGTTAAGAACACTGGCTGTTCTTGCAGAACACCCGGTTTGAGTCCCAACACCCACACGGCAGATAACAACTGTCCATAACTCCAGTTCCAGGGGATCTGACAGCCTCTACTGTCCTACGTGGGCATTACACAACATGGGTGCACTTTCATACATGCAGGCATAACACTCATACACATAAAATAAAAAATAATAAATGAAATATTTTTTTAAAAAAGCGTGAAGTTGGGAAGGGTTGGGGTGGTAAGGGATGGATTTCAGAAGAGTTAAGGGGAGGAGTGGGGTATGAATATGATCAAAAGACTTGATACGCATGTATGGAATTCTGAAATGATTGAAAAACAAATGGGAGGGAGAGAGAGAGAGAGAGAGAGAGAGAGAGAGAGAAGAGAGAGATAAAATATGACTGAAAAAGTCTCAACATGGTAGGTCTAGGTGCTTTTCAGTGTAGAATTATGCCTCTGGGAATGGTTCCAAGAGGTGGTATTTGGGACAGCAAGTGGTCATGAGTTAATTTCTCTTTGTCAGGAAAAATTGATGCTTCATCCTCACCTTTTAGGATTTTGTGAACATAGTTTTGTTGTAGAGAAAGATAAGACTATGCCCCCCTGAAAAGGCACTTACACAAAGGAAAAAAAAAACAAAAACAAAATATAAACTGGTCATTCTGATCAGGTCTTTTATTTTATTTTTTAATATTTATTATTTTTATTTTATGTGTAGGAGTACATTGCCTGCATATATTATAGTAGGGCACCTTCTTGACCACAGCTATGCCATGTTAAAATTTAGGTTGACTCTAGTCTCTGAAATTATCAGGCAGTTGGCCCAGTATGGGAACACATGTCAACTGAATCCTCATTGTCTTGGGAACAGGTCAGCATGTCCTGGAGAGCACCTGCTAACAGCAGATCTATGGCTTCTGTAGGTTCTGCTTGGCTTGCTTATGCAAATAGTAATTGTTGCTTAATAGAATAGACATTGTTAAGGGGACTTTCCACCCGTTAGCTTGGGAACTTAAGCTTTCCATCCCTGGTTATATTTTCTTTGTATAAAGCTTGCCCCAGAGATGACTCGGGGCTACACACTTGGGTTCCTGACACCCTTGTGTAGTAGCCCTGGCCAGTAATGACTTTTCATTTGGCAAAACTTTGTCTGAATGGTCTTCTCTGGTGAAGCACCCCACAACAGTGGGTAAGTGTACTCGTGTCATGAAATGTCCTTGAAGGTCAGAAGAGAGTGTCAAATACCCTGGACCTGGAGTCTCAGATGGTTGTTTCCACTATGTGGTGCTGATAATCAAACCCAGGTCCTCTACAAGAGCAGCCAGTGTTCTTAACTACTGAGCCATATTTCCAGCCCCTTCCCTTTCATTTCTTTAAAAACTTCATGTTCTTTTCACCAAGGCCAGGACATATAGACTGGTGGAAAACTGCCCTAAAAACCTAGTTATATGAACAATTATCATTCTATTCACTTCTCTGCCCAATCATCTATTCTAGGACAGGTGTCCGGGCCTTATCACATTCATACTCTTAGCTCTTATTTGTCCAGTTCAGAATATGAAGAGTTGGCTCTACTTCTTATCTATTCATTTCTTTATGAGGACAATAACTCCTGAAACTGTATTAAATAAATTTGCGTATTTAGAAATACCATTTCTCTTAGTTGCCAAGCAGATCTTGATAGTAAGACTCTTGCTGAAGATACCATGCACACTGGAAACAGAACATGGATAAATCAAGTTGAAACTTCTTCCCTGGTAGCTAGTTTTCATAGTGTTGGAAGGTACCATGTAGCAGGCTAGGGGAAAAGATATTAACAATCTTACTCAGCTGTGAACTCTATAAGCTATAGTAATGACTGACAAGGTGTGCCCATGGGTGCATTTGTGACACAAATGTTATCAGGTAACCAAATGCTTTTTGACTGGATTTAAGTACAGCTCCATAAGAAGAAACATATGTCAGCTACTGTAAAAATAGATAAGAACCCATGATTTGGGAGCTCACTGGCCCCAGAGGTGAACCAACTAGTATTGTTGTGCTAAATTGACATGGTATCAAACTGCTGTCTAAGTTTGTGTCTCTATCCATAGATTAGGGGAGTTCTCAGACTTCATCAGAGAAGTTCTACACAGTGAATGGTGGTTAATGAAGAAACTCATAACTGGCCAGTAAGTGTCTGTGGAATGCTCAATCACAAATGATATGTATATTTCTCACTCACCCACCCCCAGGCTCAAGAACCTTTATGGAAGAGGAGGCAGAAAGATTGTAAGAGTCTGAGGTCAGAGAGGCCTGGAGCAAAACAGTGTCTTCTGGACATGACAGGAATCCTGTAATCGTAAACTCACAGCAGCTGTGGTTGTCTGGATAAAACCTGCACAAGATCAAAGCAGTCAGCATTGAAGCATGGATTTGAAAGCAGTTCATGAGTCCCCACCTCTAAATGAGGTGTTATAAACAGTTGATAGGTGAGAGAGGAGTTTATTAAAGCGTGTGGCTTCTGGTATAATTCTAGTAAGTTAGTATGTTTTAATGCCTCCTTAAATAATATATAATAGTTTGTGTATTCTTAACTTCTTGCAAATTATCACATACCTTTTTAAAATGTTAACTACTTCATTTTCACATTTTCCATGCTTCATTAGTTTATTTCTTTCCATTGCTATAAAATTTTATGGCTACAGTAGGATTTCTTCATATATTCTATTGTTGATGGCTATGAAGGTGTTATAGTTTATTTTGTTACCACAAATAGTAATACAATGAAGACAAATAAGCTTTCTATTGGTTTTTCATTTGAAGATGTGTCTTTGTCCCACTAAATATTTTCTTCTCATGCCTAGACACTATTCTCAATTAATATTTTATAAATTCTTTGAGAATTTCATATAATGTATTTTGATCATATTCATCAGTCTTCCATTATCTCCTCCAAGTTCTGCCACACCTCCCAACCCATCAAACTATTCATTTTTTTTAAGTCCATCAAGCCTAATATGTGTCACCAAAATATTCGTTGCTGCTGTGGTTCCATCCCCTGGAGAAAGGTCAACCTACAAATGAACAAATCCTTAAAGAAGATTGACTCTCCCTCTCCCAGCAGCTATCAATTGCCAATTGCTTCCCACCTAGGTGCGGGACATCATGCAACACCCTCTCTTTATGCTGAAATATTTGCATGCTTAAGTTTGCACAGATATTATGCATGCTGTCACAACTGTTGTGAGCTCATACGTGTAACTTCCATTTTATGTCCAGAAAACACTATCTTTTTGGAGTCATCCACTGCGTTTGACACTTATAATTTTTCTGCCTTCTTTCCATAATGATCCCAGAGCTTTGAATGAAGAGGTCAGTATTTTGATGTATTTAAAAAGAAGAGCGATTAAAGACTAGTGAATAATGATGTGGTTTCAGAATAAAAAAGCAAAAAGTTTTGATGTTGCTATATTTTGTTCAACTGTCTCTTAAGACCTACAGATGATGTTAAATCATTTAAACTACAAATTCTTCTTACTAAGAATTTTTCTGTCATGATGGATAATGAAATTCTGGTATGTTTATACAGTGGAGCTCTACTCAACAGTAAAAAACTGAATCATTAAATTTGCAGGTAATTGGATGGAAATAGATACTGTTATACTAACTGAAGTAACACAGACTCAGAAAAACAATCCACATATGTTCTCTTTCATTTGTGAATCCAAGTTCCAAATCTTAGATGTAAGAATATATCGTGATGTAACTGCAGGAGCCAAGAAAACAGAAAGGAATCACAGAGGTAAAGGGGAAGAAGGAGCTTAAAAGAGGGGGATGGTAGGAAACAGATATTATAAAGTGGAAAATGGGGAAATAGGGGGATATTTTAACCAGGGAGGAAGTAGGGAGAACTATACAGTTGCAAAGAGAATAGAAATAAATAACGCTAAGGTGTTGTGAAAAATCATAGGGAAATGTATAGTTCAAAAGCTTACTGAAGGGGCTGGAGAGATAGCTCAGTGGTTAAGAGCACTGACTACTCTTGCAAAGGAAGTGGGTTCAATTTCCAGCACCCACAAGGTGACTAACAACTATCCATAACTCCAGATCCAGGGGAATCTGATGCCCTCTTCAGACTTCTGTGGGTATTGCATGACACGGGAGCACTTGCATATATGCCGGCAATACACTCATACACAAAAAAAAAAATAAAAGTGATAAAGTATTTTAAAAGCTTACTGAAAAATACTATATATATATATATATATATATATATGTGTGTGTGTGTGTATAGCTGAAAGCTATATAACAAAAGCACAGTGTCAGGCAAGGGGCAGGGGAAAGTCCCTTCAAGTTACTGGTCAGTGTAGTCCAAGAGACTCTCCAAATAACACAGCTTATTTTCTCAGTCCTTGATTCCCTTCCAGGAGAGGGCATTTAAATGTGATCAAAATATATTGTGTGAAATTAGCAAAATTTAATTCAAAATAAGAGAAATATTTTTTTTTCTGTCCTAGTTTGTCTTCTCTCATGCTGTGATGAAATGGTAGCCAAAAGAAATTTGAGAAAGAGTTTATTGTGGACTGCGGAGAAGGCTCAGTGGATAAGAACAGTGACTGGTCTTATAGAAGACCCAGGTTCAAATTCCAGCACCCACATGGCAGCTAACAATTGTCTGTAACTCCAGTTCCAAAGGATCCAATGGCCTCTTCTGACCTCCAAAGGCATTGCACGATATTGGTGCACTTACATGTATGCAGGCAACACATGCATTCACATTAAATAAAAATAGTAAGATATTAAAAAATAGTTTATTTCATCTTACAATCCAGGCCACAACCATAACTTAGGGAATTCAAAACAGGAACTCAAGGCAGACACTTGAGTGAGGCAAGAACTGAGGCAGACACCACAGAGGAATGCTGTTTACGGGCTTGCTTGCCTGGACTGCTCAGCCGTCTTGCTTATAGAACCCAGTTGCATCTGCCCATGGATGGCACCACTCACACTGTGCTGGGCCTTCCTATATCAATTAGCAATCAAGAAAATGCTTCACAGACATGATCATAAACAATTCTGGTGGAGGAAATTCCTGAATCGAGGTTCCTTCTTCTCCAGTGACTGTAGGTTGTGTCAAGTAGACCAAAACAAACCAATACTATGTCTTATTGATCCAAGTCATTTTCATACCTAGTAGCAAAATAAGTAAGAGACACTGAAATTTGTAATCAAGTCAAACATACAGGGATAACATTTTTTTGTTTTCTAGGAATAGGAATTTTAAGTTTTCATCTTCAATATGGTTTATGACTAGTCTTATAAGCAACTTTATGATTGTATAAAAAAAGATCTCTTACCATCTGAGCATGGATGTAAATTCATCAGGTAAATTTCAATGGTAATGTTTTTCATATCTACTAATTAACATGAAGCAAATTTTTATGTTTCTTCCTCAAATAAATCTCATTTTTGTGTGTCTATATTTCATACAAAACCTCCCAAACAATCTTTTTCTTATTTATACCCGTATCCCAAATGGCACCCTCCCATACTCCCCCCACTGGAGCCCATATACTCTGTCATCCCTATTACTGTCCACTGTGTTGTCAATGCCCCCAGCCATTCCCTAGTGCAAGTCCATCCAGTGAGTCTAGTTAGCCTATCTAGAGTTCCTTATTTTAGGAAGATCATCTATTCCTCCTCTAACAGCAATCGGTTGCCAACATTCCTTTAGATAAGAATGGGATATGCTGTTCATTTTCCCAGTTCTATGCTGGGTTATTGTCTGGGAGTCTCTTGGGCCACACTAGCCAACAACACAAAGGAGGGTATCTCCTGTCTGGCATTGTTTCTTGTTATGTAGCCTTTAGCTATACACAGGCTCTCAGAAAATAACTTACTGTGACTATTAATAATCAGGTATGTAGAAATTAGAGATGCATGTCCAAATATCTAAGTATTAGTTGTATTAAAATGAGTTTTTCTGCATGAAACAGTATATTTTAAAATGAAATGGAGATCTTTATTAAAGGTTAAAACCTCATTCAATTTTATATCTTATAGGGTTTTATTGAGTACAATAATGTATAAATGTATTAATTCAACACCGTGAACTTAAAAGTTAGAGCCAATTATGAAAGAGATGCAAACTGTTATTGGAAACTGTTATTGACTATGCCAATGCTGTTGTAATGAAATGCTTCTACCAATTATGTTGTTATTAAATATATTTTTTAAAAGAAAACTCCCTGTACACGTACATACATCTGCATCTCTGTATGTATAAAGGTTTGTATATCAACCTCTTGATGCCTTGTTCTGTCTCTGTGATGGGAAAAACATTCGCTAAAACTGTTAACAGTGGAGTTTTTAGAAATTGCTACAGCTTAAAAAGAAGAAAAAGATCTCATATTCTCTTATATGATTAGAAATACATATCAGATAGAAAACATTAAAAAGTTCACAAATACCTTCAAAACAGCAAATATATTCAGTGTCTTCTGTATCATAAAAAGAAATTGGTAATACAACTTGAAAATTTAGGATCTTCTGAACTTATTCCTATACCAGGTTTATTTCCTTTCAATTTTCTAGATTCTTTTCTCCTTCCTCAATCATAAGTATCTGTTAATCTAATGTGTTAGAAGCAGAGTCTTGGTCACATTTACAATGCAATGAGACCTCTTCAAAAGCAGGACCCATGTTCACCTTTTCTCTTCATTTTCCAGCTTCAGTCATTGGCAGCATCCTAGCCACTAGGGAGAGCTGATATTTTTTGAGCTGTAAACATAATTGAAAAAGTTGGTCAATGCTGGACTATTCTTGTCTTAAGGGACACCTGAAAGGGTTCACTGAATTGGCCTATAAAAAAACCAATACGAGTCAAGGTATAGGGATTAAATGGAATGAATAACTGCATGATTTATTCAGCTATTTCTACTATCTTCTTAATATTACTTCCTGGTCCAAGTACAATCTTAACATTGTATTGCTTTCTGTTAATGTCTGTAAGTCTATACAGTGTCTTTGAGATGCCTAGAAGCAATTAGAAATCACAACACTGTGTAATTTAATGATGTCTGCATTTCTATCCAAAATACTAATATTTCTTCAAGTAAGTGTCAATTAGTGTTTGGATTCAGTAGTTAAGGCATTTACTTTTAATTGAAAAGGATAATACAACATGAAAAGTTCCTGTTATGGCCAAATGTGCTACGAAAATATCAGTGTTTGTGGGATACTATCTAAAATGAATGGTGCAATGTTGTGGCTGCGTAGGAAACACTATGTTACTTTTCTCTGTATAATCCACAGCCATTCTATTTGAAATGTCTGTCCTCCTTATCTTAGGGCACTGCATTGGGTCAACAATGACCTATTATACAGACCCCATTATTATACTTTCGATTTTATCTGATCCCCAGCTGACTGCTTCCTCACAAATCCAGTTTACATGCTGGTCTAAATTAGTGAGATCTACCAGAAACACTTTTGTTTAAAAAAATGCATCCCACCAAGAGACTTAAAAAACAAAAAACAAACAAACAAACAAAAAAACACTGAAGCCCCATAACTGTGTGAAGGGATCTGTTGAACTAAGTCCTTTTATGAACTCTCCTGTGATCACAATCCCATAGATCCTGCAAAACTAAGCATCAAATTCTATCTTTTCCACATGCAACTCCATCTTTAATGCTTGTCCTTCCTCTACATATATTCCAGTTTCTGATATTCTTGGGGAACTCAAATGACAAAAACTAAGAGTTCCTAAAGGCTCATGTGAGTCAGTATATCAGGGACAGATTTCCTTCAATTTGCCTTAAGTTATGCAGGGTGTCTTGGGGAAGGAGGTGAATAGTTAAATAGTTAAATGATTTCTCTGCTTACGTGAATTTCAGCCTGAGCTCATCTGCCCCTATAACCCCCAGTTACATATGTCAGGCTAAAAAGTATATTGATCTTTCTCTTTAAAAGTCTTCCTAATTCAAGCAGTTCAGATAAAATTGATTCTATGATATTCATAATTTTCTTTACTAACCCATTATTAAGTCACCTGTACGCATGATAAATTAAGGACTTTTGCTTCCATCTATATTAAAGGTATACCTGAGTGATATCATGTATTGTCTATGCCCTGTTCTCTCTCCTCACTACCTGATTCTTCCAATGGGTTCCACATTTTAGGATCACATGAAGATCTTTTTATTACAAACCAAATTTGAGTTTTTCTCCTGTTCCCCATTAGCTCTAAGAAACATCAAATAAACATGTCCATCTTATTCTCTCTTTTTATCATTTTTCTTGCATATTAGATTCTAATGTAAGAATTGCATCACATCTCTCTCATATCATAATTCCCTTATGCAAGGACGTTCTTTCTGGAAAGATAGATGAATTTCAGCTGCATATTACCTCACCTAGAGCAAGGTCCTCACAACCACTCCTCCCTGACTCATCAATGATTCTGTCCATCCATGTCTAGGCTTCAAAAATGACCTTTCCTAGAAAGATATGAGTCAATGTCTAGTCACATCATTTAAGACAATCATGCAAAAACCAAACAAATGATTCCACTCAAGTTTATCCTGATGAATTAAACATTGGATTCATTACAAGAACATGGGTGAGAAGTTACTCACAGGCAACTGTTTCATCAAAAAGCCCAGCCAGCATGAGTGAAAGCTCAGGGAAGGCACTTCATCTCTGAACACCTTGTAGACAGCTCTGAAAACAGATCTTCTCTACTCACCTAAGTCCTCTGAGTTTTATGAAGGCCTCTCTCTCTTTCTTTCTTTCTTTCTTTTCTTTCTTTCTTTCCTTCTTTCTTCCCTCATTCCTTCCCTCCCTCCCCCCTCCCTCCTTTCTTTCTTTCTTTCTTTCTTTCTTTCATTCTTTCTTTTTCTTTCTTTCCTTCCTTCCTTCCCTCCCCCTCCCTCCCTCTCCTCTTTTTCTTTCTTTCTTTCTTTCTTTCTTTCTTTCTTTCTTTCTTTCTTTCTTTCTTTCTTTCTTTCTTTCTTTCTTTCTTTCTTTCTTTTTTTCTTTCCTTCTTTATTTCCTTCTTTCTTCCTTTTGAGTTCTCTGTGTTTTATGTGTTTTATACCTTCCTCCCTCCAGGATGGAACATGCCTATTTGGAGGAACTAACTGTACAGTCTAATATATTACATACAGTCAAAATTTTTAAAAATGCTGTTTGGAAAATGCTGATCCAACAGTATCATCCTTTGTTCTTTACTGCTACATGAGGACACCACAGAAGCAAAACCTCTCAGTTGCCACAATTTTGACAGGACTATGAAATACAGTTAAGAGAGGTGATTTGCACATAAAAAGACATTCTATCTTACTAAGTAGTAGACAATCCAAAATTAAAGGTGACAAACAAACTTTTATAACCTTGAGTCCAAGTTCCATGTATTTATTTGCACATGATCAGGCTTATCATCTTATTCCTGTACTTTGGAATTGTAGAAGTTAAATGTTAACTTCTTGATTGATTTGTCTTTACATATAAATATGGAAAATTTTAGAGAGTAATGGCAAATCAGAAAGCATTGCATTCAATCACTATGTCTGTGAAATTGTCTTCAGTCCTTCTCTTGACACAGCTGATATGCTACTTTAGGTCTGGAACTAGTGGAAAAGTGTTGGTGTGGCCCACAGAATACAGTCATTGGATCAACGTAAAGATGATCTTGGATGAACTTGTTGAGAGAGGACATGAAGTAACTGTTCTGACATCTTCAGCTTCCATCCTTATTGATCCCAGCAAACCATCTACTATTAAATTTGAGATTTACCCTACATCTCTGAGTAAAGATGATCTGGCAAACATGTTTTTAAAATGGATAACAGAATGGATGCATGATTTTGGAAAATATTCATTTTGGACATTTTATTCAAACATTCAAAAATCTTTTAATGAATATTCTGATGTTGTTGAAAATTTCTGCAAAGCAGTAGTTAGGAACAAGGGTCTTATGAAAAAACTACAAGAATCAAGGTTTGATGTTGTTCTCGCAGATGCATTTGGTCCCTGTGGTGAGCTGCTGGCCGAGATTCTTAAAATACCGTTTGTGTACACACTTCGCTTCTGTCCTGGATACACATATGAAAAGTATAGTGGGGGACTTTCATTCCCTCCCTCCTATGTGCCGATGGTTCTCACAGGATTAACTGACCATATGACATTTGTGGAGAGGGTAAAGAATATGATGTATGTTCTATACTTTGACTTTTGGTTCCAAACATTTAATGAGAAGAAGTGGAATCAGTTTTATAGTGAAGTTCTAGGTAAGCCCTATCTTTCATTGTCACTACGAAATTCAGACTATTTCCATGAATGTATGTTTAAACAAATATAAAGTCAGAAGAATGTGACTATTAATTGTGAATTAGAAAATAAAAATAGAATGTAATCAAGTAATCTCAGAAACAAGGCAGACACCATAAATTTGTTCAGAATACTCCAGAAACTAAAATTAATAGTTCTACAAACTGAGCCAAATACTTCTCTGAAATATTATTTTTAATATAAAAAGATTTACCTGTGTGTTATTTGGCTTCAATAAAAGTAATTATGGATGTCATTAAGTGTTTTAATGATCATAGATATGTAAATTAAGGGCTCCTTTTTCTACACCATCACCTATGGAACATTAGGAAAATTGTTTTTCTTTGTAACTTAGGTTTTTCACTTATAAATTAAAATATTTATCTGTAATATGAAGAAATGCCCTTCACTATTAAACAATGTCATGAGACCATAAACAGAGTTCTGTAAATTTAGGTTATTTAGAATTTTAGACTTCAAAAATCTACATTAATTACATTTTAAAGCCTAAATCTTTACTGCATAATGGATATGCTTTATTAGTTGTGCTTTCAAAATAAATAAAATATGACCTAAATTATGAATAAGCAGAATTTGAAGGCGAATAATTTATGATAAATATACAACTCTGACTTTCCATTATATAAGTTAATATACTAAACTCCTATGATGAACCAAATAGTATAGTAGCTATAAGGAATTCAATCACATTCCCCAAGTTATCACAATCCATCTGAAGTATCAAAGATCAAGGAGAGGGATTCTAAGTTGCAAAAATTAGATGAAATATTCTATGAAAACTATTTTTTAAATTATGGTAAGATACATTGATTTTAGCACTGAGTTTCTAGATTAACAGTTGTTATTTTGAAGTTGTGATAAAATGTAATATATGTATTTTAATATTTGCATAAAGATAGATAGATGATAGATATAGATAGACGACAGATGATAGATAAGTAGATAGACGACAGATGATAGATAAATCGATCGATAGATGATAGATAGATGATAGATAGATAGATAGATAGATAGACAGATAGATGAGAGATGATAGAGTGATAGATAGACCAGCAATCAATATGTAAATTATAAAATGTTTGTCTGTATTATTTCAAATCACCTCCAAAAACCACATTCTATATTCAGGACAAAATTCTCACATTATTCTGCATTTTGTATTTTTTGTTTTGCTCCAGGAAAACCCACAAAATTATCTGAGTTGATGGGAAAAGCAGACATGTGGCTCATTCGAACATATTGGGACTTGGAATTTCCTCGCCCCTTCTTACCAAATTCTGAATTTGTTGGAGGACTTCACTGCAAACCTGCCAAACCTCTGCCTAAAGTAATACCATACATGCTTTCCTTGATTGCATTACTCTGTGATTTTCAGGGAAATGATTTTGCTTCTCCTGTTTGGCCTGTTTTATTTAGCAAGAGATATATGAAAAGTGTGATACAGCTTTCTGTCAAGTATAGACATATATTCACATACATCGACAAGCCCCTATATTTCACTTTTGTCAAGCTGGTAAATTAGTATTCTTTTATGATATGGTCAGCTATATTAGGACCTTCAGAAGTCAACTGATAAAAAATATCATTTATTCAAGAATATAAATTAGGTGAGTACTATGTACCAGAAACAGATACTGGATATGAAAAGAAACAAAGAGGAATCGATCTCTGCACCACATAGAACATACTTTATAGATCTGAATAAACTATGACAAGTAAAGTTTTTGATTTGTGGTATCATGGGAGGGATTGCTGTCTTCAGGAAATAACCAACAGAGATCACAGAAAAGAGCCTAAAATTCTTGCTTAGTTATGGTGAGACCTGAGCAAGGTCCAGGGTTAGGAGAAGGGATGAGAGGCAGAGGAAGAAAAGCAGATAAAGGTACAAGGACTGTTTCTAAGAAATTCAGATTTAATTTAGCAGAAAGAAGATTTTTTATAAAAGCAGAAACTATACTGGAAAGGAAGGCTGAAAGTAGATGATTATTAACAGTGGGTTAATATGAGTGGTTTTATTAGTTTGTTTTTCGGTTTGTGGTTTTTTGCATGTATGTAAGCATACTCCTGTTGTGTAATGTCCACAGAGGCCAGAAGAGGGTATCAGATCCCCTGGAACTGCCACTATAGACACTTGTTAACCACCATGAGGGTGCTGGGAACTGAACCCAGGTCCTCTGGCAGAGCGGCCGGTGCACTTTAACACTGGGGCATCTCTTTACCCCTCGGGTTTTCTTCTGACCGAAAAAAAAAATTCAAATACAATCATGTTTTGAACTACAGAAGGAAAAGATTAGAGAGGCAAACAATTTAGGAGTATATTGAAAGAGTAGACGTAACAGATGATGGATACTAGCCTAGCAGTAACTCAGCGGTGACTGCTTACTCATGCATATTGACAGTTCACTCTCACATTGTGTCATGTGGAAGGACATTAAATGCAGGCAAATTTCTTAACATACCCATGCATCTACTATTTCACAGAAATACCCACTATTCTAGACAAATTATTTTTAAAATTTTTTTTAATTAACATTACTAAGTTGCTCTTATAACTTTATGAGACTGACGCACTGCTTACTGCACTAAGGAGGCAGATTCTTTTAATTAACTTTAAAACCTAATTGTACAGTCCATAATCACACCTCAAAAAATCAGAGTAAAAGTTTCAAAATAATAATGGTAGCCTTCACTGATTATTCAAATGATACTTTTTTATCACATGAATTATGTTAACCTTGAGGTTTAGAATTCATTATGTGGTTAAAACAACTATTATTGATGTTCTCTTGTAAATGTTGCCAGTACAGGAATGATGTGGCATCTTTGTGTGTATCTCAGAAGTATTAACTGGCTAAAATATGTCAGATATAGCTAAAATAAATACAATTTTCCAAGACATTTTTCCAAAAAATAAATCACTATATTCTCAAAAATAGTCCTACACAATAAATATTTTTGCTTTTAAAATGAGCAAGAATCAATGCTAAAATTTCATTGTATGGGTAGAAGCTGCGCAAGCTATAGGTAACTCAAAGTTAATGTTAAAAGTAATGCATTTTTCAGTGATATAAAAAGTGACCCTCATAATAGAATAATAAATGCATTCTCAACCAGCCAATACTTCCTTTTGCTTCATCTAAAAAAATACACTTATTTCTCTGGTAACTCCATATTAGGAAATAGCAGGGGTAATTCTCCTTAACAGAGCAGGTATTTTCTACCCCCTGCCAATCTTATAAGACACCTCTGTAAAACTCTCTTAGGCAATGGGCATCTGAACGTGATAACTTCTTGTCAGAATTAACACAGTGAATATATCAGTTCCTGCTAGTTGTTTCTGTGCCTCTTTAATTTACAATTACAACAGAAGTCTCTCAGCAAATACAGTATTTCACATGAAGCAATACAATAATCTAACAGAATTTAAATCAATAATTATAATAAATTCCATACTTGTTAAAAGAATGCAGGTTTTCAACCAATATTTTCTAAAAGCATAATGTTAATATTTATATAATGTATATTAACCAATTTTTAAAATATGATGTTAATTTTCATTTACATGTAAATCACCATCATACTTTTTTAAAAAATTGGTTGACAGCATGCATTCTTTTGACAAGTATGGAACTTTTCCTAACTATTGACACTTATTAATGAACATATAAATGGTTTTCACTGTGATGTTTGGCAGGTTTGACACTTTGACCTTGTCCACCCTCCCTTCTGTCATCTCTTACTCTCCTGCTCTACCCATCCTCTGGTCACTTTTACCTTCTCTTCTAATTCTTTCTACCTTCAAGAGCTTTTACTGGTATTACTGTTTGGTTTTCAGTTTTGACATTTCAAACAAAATAGGCAAAACTTTTTTTTCCTGCCTGCCTTATTGTTTGCTATGATATACTCTAATTTCAGTCATTTTCCTGAAGATGACATTATCTCATTATTGGTTATGCCTGAATATTGTAACATTACGTAAATATACTAATACTTATGTGCATTTGTCAGTTGATTGATACCTAGGTTGATTCCATATTTGAGCCATTGTAAATACTGCTCTAGTAATGATGGGCATGTAGATTTCTTTTTCTTCTTGCTAACAATTTCCATAAGATTTATCAGTCAAGAGTGATATACAAGAGTCATACATTAGTTCTAATGCTACTTGTTTGAGGAAACTTCTTAATGTTTTTCATACTGATTATACATGTCCAAAAAGAATAAATAAATGTTCATTTGGGAGTTTTGTATTTTTTTATTTTGTGATAGCCATTCTAATAGAGATGTAATCTTGATATGATTTTTAGAGTTGCATTTTCCTGATAGCCAAATATATTGAGTATTTTTTCATGTATATATTGGCTACATAGACAACTAGGGAGAAATGTCCTTTCAAATCATTTACCTGTTTTTTTTTATTTTAAAACAAGTTTGTTTATTCAGCAACAGTGGTACATTTAGAATTATAGCAAAAAAAAAAAAAGAATTATGGCAAACAGTGAAAAGAAGCAAGTTCCTTAGTATTTTCAAATTTCTGGCATGCTGCTCCTTGAGATTAAGGGACAATAAATCAGTATTCGCAGGAAGTCTCAGAAATTTCATGCCTGTGGTTATTTTAAACATACTTGTAACAATTTTACTTGATTACTTAAATAGCTGAAATTTTTGTTTAAAGAATAAACACTAAAGTTAGTAACACTTACAAAGAACTACAGCCCATAGGAATAGTCAAGCAATGAAAAACATAAATTAAAATACAGATTTCCTAGTCAGTTAACAGCCCATAAGATATGAAACCATATGTAGACACTACTCATTTAATTTGGAAATATTTTTAAAGGAACATTCAAATTCTTATCCTTATAGACATGACTACTGAAACTATTCAAAATCTTCCCTTTTAACATAGACACCACTGCTCCAGTTAGAAAGAAGCATATACCTGCACAAAGATGAATTGCTTAGTAAATACCATTGTTGAAATTTTTCTGTGTAACTATTCATGAGAAATAATTTACTTTACTTCTTACCACCAACTTCATCCTAATTTAGAATTTATTCTGTTTCTTAGTACTGTATTTATTTGCAACATTCCATTATTTTGGAAAATTAAATTTTTTTACACCCACTTCCCAGATAGCACCCGTCCATAGTTTCCCTCCCCCCACTAGAGTCCATATACTCTGATATCCCTCCTACTGTCTGCTGTGTTGTCGGCATCCCCAGGCATTCCCCAATACTTGCCCTTCTGGTGAATCTAGTCAGCCTATCTAGAGGTCTTTGTTTTAGGAGGGTCAGCTGTTCCTCATCTAGCAGCAATCAGTTGTCAATATTCCTTTAGATAAGACTGGGGTCTGCTGTTCATTTTCCCAGTTCTATGCAGGGATTTTGTCTACCTGAGTTTGCATGTGGTTTGTGTAGTCTGACACCATTGCCATATAATCATATGAGCAGGTTCCCAGGAGCTTGTGGGACTCTGTTTCCATATGGTCTTGTACCTCCTCCCTGGCTCTTACAATCTTTCCACAACAATCAATTTTAAAGGAGTTGATGTAGTTGAAGGTCGTTTGAGGATCTGTTCCTCAGGAGTCACATGGGCTTGGGAGGAGCCCCTGGCTGCTTTTTTTTTTCTTTTACCAGTTCCACCTATGTGAAGATAAGTCAAAGGTCCTGCACAACCATGGTTGGCTTCGCTTGGAAGCATGGAGGAAATGATTCCTCTGTGTTGACCCTCCTCATTGTAGACTGGACACTGGTTCAAGTCCATCTGATGGGGTCTCCTTGGCCTCCTTGATCAAGAGGACAGGTGACCCACCACCATTATAGGACATTTTGAGAGATGCTCATAGTCCTTCTGGAACTAGTCGTCCTAGGAGGGTAAGGAGCAACAAGTGTCCTTCATGTCCTTCTGACCATATTATTATAGGCCTCAAAGTATGTCTGTTAAACACCCAATAAGGTTAGTTCCACCAGTCTGGTAATTTTAATTACTGTGTGTCATGCAGATAAATCTTGGGCAAAGATCAGTTGTTCTCAGATAAACCTTCCCTGGACATATATTTCTTGATCTGCTATGTATAATTTGTCAGTAGGTTGTAGGAGTAATATGGTTCCCTCTGGTTTTTAAAACTAGCTATGGTCCTACCTCTCTTGAGCTCCTTCTTTCCCTTCACCCTCTAGGTTCCTTGTATAACCTTCCCTCCCCACCTTCCTTAAACTAACCCAATTTTTATCAATATCTCCCTTATTAAGGCCTGTTTCCTACAGTTCTTCTCTTTCAGGTTCTTTCTTTTCCTTTACCTCCCTGATTCCTTTCTTGGTTCCTGTAGTTATGTCTGGATACATACTCACTTATCAGGATTTCGTTCTAGGATCCACATATGAGGGAGCACATTCCTTGACTTTTTTTTTCTGGGTCTGTGTTACTTTACTTAGTGTAACAGTTTCTAGTTCTATCCATTTACCTGGAAATTTCATGATTTCATCTTTCTTTACTGCTGAGTAAAACTCCATCATATGAATGAACCACATTTTCATTATCCACTCATCAATTCAGGGACACTTGGGTTGCTTCATCTCTTAGCTATTGTGAAAAGAGCAACAACAGACATGGATGTACAAGTGGCTCTGCAATAGGATGAATTCTTTGGGTATATACCAAGGAGTGGTATAACTGGGACAAATGGTAGGTTCATTTGTAGTTTTTTAAGAGATCTTCACTCTGCTTTCCATTTGGGGTTGACCCAGTTTGCAGCCCCACCAGCAGTGGATGAGTATTCCCCTTTCCCCACATCCTCTCCAACATTTGGTATCATTTGTTTTCTTGATCTTAGCCAGTCTGACTGGGATAAGATGATATCTTAAAGTGGTTTTAATTAGCATTTCCCTAATTATTAGTGATGTTGAACATCTTCTAAGATGTTTCATAGCTATTTTTACTTCTTCTTTTGAGGGCTCTCTGTTCAACTCCTTAGTCCATCTTATAATTGGGTTGCTTCTTGTCTTGGTTCTCAGTTTTTTGAGTTCATTATATATTCTGGTTATTAAACCTCTGTCTGAAGTGTCACTGGTGAAGATTTTCTCCCATTCTGTGGGTTTTCTGTTTGCTTCCTTGGTTGTCTCCTTTGATGTACAGAAGCTTTTTATTTTAATGAGCTCCCATTTGTTAATTATTATCCTCAGTTCCTGAGCAATTGATGTACAGTTTAGAAAATCCTTTCCTACACCTCTAGCTTGTAGGTTTTCCCCAAGGTTTTCTTCTAATAATTTCAGAGTTTCAGGCTTTACATTGAGGTCTTTGAGCCATTTGGAACTGACTTTTGTACAGGGTGAAAGATAGGGGTTTAGTTTCATTCTTCAATAAGTGGAGATCCAGTTTTGTGAGCACCATTTGCTGAACATTCTCTCTTTCCTCCAGTCAATATTCCTGGCCCCTTTGTCAAATATCAGGTGGCTGAAATTGCATTTACTCATATGTGGGTCTTCAATTTTGTTCCATTAGTCTATGGGTCTATTTTTGTGCCAGTGCCATGTTGCTTTTATGACTATAGCTCTGTAATACAGCTTAAAATCTGGTATACTAATCCCCCAGGCATTGCTCTTGGTGCTCAAGGTTGTTTGGCTATCCGAGGTCTTTTGTGCTTCCATATGAATCTTAGGATAGTTTTTTCCAATTCTGTGAAAAATGTCATGGGGATTTTTATTGGCATTGCATTGAATCTATATATAACTTTTGGTAGGATTGTCATTTTCACAATATTAATTCTTACAATACATGAGCATGGGAGGTCCTTCCATCTTCTGATGTCTTCCTCAATTTCTTTCTTTAAAGATTTAATATTTTCATTGTAGAGCTCTTTAATGTCTTTGTTCAGGTTTATTCAAAGATACTTTTTTTTTTTTTGCAGCTATTGTGAAGGGGAGTGTTTCCATTCCATGTGCTCTTTCTCTGATTACTTGCTATTGGTATATAGAAATGCTACAGACTTTTGTAGGTTAATTTTGTAACCTGCCACTTTACTGAACGTGTTAGTAATTTCTAGGAGTTTTCTGGTAGAATTTTTGGCGTCTCTTAGATATAATATTATATCATCCGAATAAAACGGGGTAATTTGATCTTTTCCAAATATTACTCCTTCAATTTCCTGCTCTTGTCTTACTGGTCTTGCAAGAGTTTCAAGCACTATGTTAAAGAGAAGTGGGGATAGTGGACAGCCTTGTCTGGTTCCTGATTTCAATGGGAATGCTTCCAGTTTTTCTCCATTTAGAATGATGTTGGTTGTGGGTTTGTAATATATGGCTTTAATTATATTGAGGTATGTTCCCATCAGTCCAATTCCCTCTAGGACTTTGAACATAAATGCATGTTGAATTTGGCCAAAGGCCTTCTCTGCATCTATTGAGATGACCACGTGGTTCTTGTCTTTGAGCCCATTTATATGATTTATGACATTTATTAACTTACTTATATTGAACCATCCCTGAATCTCTGGGATAAAGCCGCCTTGATCATGGTGCATTATCTTTTTCATGTGTGTCTGTAGGCAGTATGCAAGTATCTTGTTGAGAACTTTTGCATCTATGTTCATTAAGAATATGGGTCTAAAGTTTTCTTTTTTGGTTGTATATTTACCAGGCTTTGGTATTAGAGTGATACTGGCTTCATAGAAGGAATTTGGAAGTTCTCCCTCCACTTCTATCTTTTTGAATAAATTAAGTAGTAATGGATGTAGATCTTCTTTAAATGTCTGATAGAATTCTGTTGTAAATCCATCTGGTCCTGGGCTTTTTCAGTCGTGAGGA
>NW_008343553.1:155831-156695 GCF_000622305.1 Nannospalax galili | reverse complement strand
GAATACTTTTATTTCTTTCTTAATTTCTCTTTTGACCCATTCATCATTCAGGAGTGTGTTGTTTAATCTCCATGTGTTCATATGGTGATTAAGGATTCTTCGGGTGTTGATTGTAAGCTTTATTGATTGTGGTCTGATAGAATGCATGGAATTATTTCAATCTTTTTGTATTTGTTGAGGTTTGTTTCGTGCCCCAGTTTATGGCTGATTTTGGAGAAGATTCCATGGGGTGCTGAGTAGAAAGTATGTCCTTTGGTGCTTGGGTGGAATACTCATTAGATGTCTGTTAAATCCATTTGATATATGATATTGTTTGGGTGCTTGGGTGGAATACTCAGATGTCTTTTAGGTCCATTTGATATATGGTATTGCTTAATTCAGATACCTCTCTGTTAACTCTCTGCCCTGTTGACCTATCTAATGGAGACAGTGGGGTATTGAAGCCCCCTACTATTAATGAGTTGGGAGTAAACTGGGTCTTAAAGTCCTGTAGTATTGTTTTTATGAAGTTGGATGCACCAGAGTTTGGTGAATATCAGCTCATGATTGTAATCTCTTCTTGATTTATTATTCCTTTGATCAAAATGAAGTGGCCCTCTTTGTCTCTTCTGATTTGTTTAGTTTAAGGTCTATTTTGTCAGATATTAGAGTTGCTATGCCTGCTTTTTTCTTAATGCCATATGCTTGGTATATTTTTTTCCATTCTTTCACTTTGAGATAGTTTCTGTCCCTGAAAGTTAGATGAGTTTCTTGCAAGCAACAAAAAGATGGGTTTTGTTTCTTAACCCATTCACCCAGCCTGTGTCTTTTGAGTGGGGAGTTCAGTCCATTGATAATAAAATTATTAATGTAAGATGAGTATTG
>NW_008343553.1:153898-155589 GCF_000622305.1 Nannospalax galili | reverse complement strand
TCTGGCTTGGCATCTGTGGTCCTTTTAAATGGGGAATACTTTGGTTCAGGCTCTTCTGGCTTTCATAGTTTTCACTGAAAAGTCAGCTGTAATCCTAATGGGTTTTCCTTCATATGTGACTTGTTGTTTCTCTTTTGCAGCTTTCAGTATTGTTTCTTTGTTTTGTACGTGTTCTGTTTTTACTATGATGTGCAGGGGAGAGTTTCTTTTTCTGGTCCTGTCTGGTGTTGTATATGCTTCTTGTATTTCTATGAGCATGTCTTTCTTTAATTTTGGGAAATTTTCTTCCATGATTCTGTTTAAGATCTGGTCCACGCCATTATCCTGGGATACTTCTTCCTGTAGGCCTATGATTCATAAGTTTGGTCTTTTTATGGTGTCACACAATTCCTGCATATTCCATTTTTGTGATTTCTTAAATTTTTCACAATCTGCTTGGTTGGTCTAGTTTGTCCACCTTATCTTCCATTATTGATACTCCGTTTTCCATTTCATTCATCCTGTTGTTGAGGCTTTCTCCTGTCATTTCTAATTGGCTTACTTAATGTTTCACTTCCTTCTTCATTTCAGCCTGAGTATTCTTCAATATTTCTAACTCTTTTCTGAATTCATTCTGAAGTTTATCCCTCTCTTCCTTAAGTTCTTTGATTTCTTTGTATGTTCTTTAAATTCAGTGAATTCTTTTATCATGTTTATAATTGTTCTTTTGAGTTCCATATCCTGCATTATCTCTAGGGGGTTCTCATTGTACTCCTCCAGAGGACTATTGGTATTTGGTGGGGATATGTTATTTCGGTTTTTCATGTTATTATTTTTTCTTTGTGACTTTGACGTGAATTTCCGTCCTAGTTTCTGATTCTTACATGAGACTAAGACCTTAAAGTTTAGGTCTGTTTCTTTTTGTGAACTTTATGTGTCTTTGTGATTTACTTTTTGGGCATGAAAAGCTGGTTCGTCTAAGTTTCTGGTTCTCTCTTTTGATTTTATATTGGCATGTCCAGATTGCTTTTGTCTTCAGGAGTTCCCACAGAGGCCCAATTCAGATGTTTTCAGGCTTTCTCCAAAGGTCTGGATCCTTCCAGGAACTATTTTGGCCTCAGGAATTTGGGGGTTGGACTGGCCTGGGAGGCTGGCCCAGGAAAGATGCTGGTCTAGGGCAGCTGGTGGCCGTGCCACCCAGAGATGCAAAGACAGTTGGGGCAGAAAGAGGCCCCAAGGACTCCTGTTGACTGCATTGAGGAGCTGTGTTGGTCCAGGAGAAAGGCCTGCTGGTAGGAGAGAGGTCTGGGGCAGGTCCCCCAGAGAGAGTCTTGCAGGTAGGACAGAGGCCTGTGGCCAGTCCTCCAGGCCCAGGGAAGCAGCCAAATTCCATTTACCTGTTTTGATTGTTCTATTAGTTCTTTGGATATTAGTGGCTTTTAAATTCTTCTGGGCTCTGGAGTTCTCAACTGGCTAGCTACCAAATAGTTCTCCCAGCCTGGAGAGCATTCCTTAATTCTGTTTATCTATTCCTTTTTTCTTCAGAATTTTTTTTTTATCCTCTAACACTTTATTATAGTTACAGCTCCCAAAGAAAATCTTGGCAATGTTTAAGAATAAAGAGCTATTGAAGGGTCCTGAGTGGTAATTAAAACTTTCATTCACATTTCAAAGACAGTAATTATTTCCTGAAGTCCACAGCCTAAAAGAAC
>NW_008343553.1:149970-153390 GCF_000622305.1 Nannospalax galili | reverse complement strand
TCTCCCACTAGAGGCTCCATACTCTGCCATCCCTGTCACTGTCCACTGCATTATCAGCACCCTCATCCATTCCCCCCTGTCTGCCCTTCTGGTAAATCTCGTCAGCCAGAGGTCCCTGTTCCAGGAGGGTCAGCTGTTCCTCATCTATGGCAATCCATTGTCAGTATTCCTTTGGATAGATTTGGGTTCTTCTGTTCATTTTTCCAGTAGTATGTTGGGTTACTGTCTGGAAGAGCCTTTATCTATCCTAGCCAACAACTCGACTGAAGGTATCGCCTGTCTGGCTTTGTTGTTTGTCGAGTAACTTTTAGTTATGTATATGTATGCTCTTATGATATTATGTTGGCCCCTTTAATCTTTGGTTATACTTCCCTTTTGGGTGTTTAAGGACATACAATTGGACCAGATAAACTGATTTGTTTTTACTCTTGAGGTCGTTAGAGGATTTGTTCCTCAGGGGTCCCATGGGGTTGGGAGGAGCCCCTGGCTGATAATATATTTTACATGTATAAGTGTATTACCTGAATGTGTGTAAGTGCACCTGTGTCATTTAATGCCCATGGAGGTCAGAAGATGTCATCGGATCTACTGGATCTGGAGTTACGGATGGTTGCTAGCCACCATGTCAGTGTTTGGAATTGAACCCTGGTCTTATACAAGAATAGCCAGTGCTTTTAGCCACTGAGCCAACTCCCCAGCCCCTCTTACTAGACTTTAGTCACAGAAAAATAATAGATTTGTAAAATGGCTTTTCAAGTATTCTCTTTTCACTTATGGAGCAACTGAAGTAGCATTGATATTCGATCTTTCTTAAAGCCCTGTAAAATTCATCAATGAAAAAAATTGTGGCAGAGATTTTTGCTCTTCCACAACCATTGGTTACATCTTATTGTTCACCACTGACGTGTGTGTGTGTGTGTGTGTGTGTGTGTGTGTGTGTGTGTGTGTGTGTGTATGTGTGTGTGTACATAATGAATAGCTTTTATATCCTATCGGCTCTCATTCCATAGGTCATTTGTGTCCAGAAATTTTCTTTCATTACTTCTATATTTTACAACATAGTGGCAAATACTTCTAAAAACATTCCCCTAATGATACTGTGATGCTCCCCATTTGTGATGACACACACTTTTTTTTTTAATCTTTTTGAAACAGGGTCTCCCTGTAGCCCCAGCTGACCTGGAACTCACTATGTAGCCCTGGCTGGTCTTGAAATCACACAGATCTAGTTGCCTCTGCCTCCAAAGTGCTGGGACTAAAGGTGTGTACCACCATGCCAGGCTGACACACACTCTTACTTCACAGGAAATGGAAGACTTTGTGCAGAGCTCTGGAGAACATGGTGTTGTGGTATTTTCTCTGGGGTCAATGATCAGTAACATGACAGAAGAAAAGTCCAATGTGGTGGCATCAGCCCTTGCACAGATTCCACAAAAGGTGAGACAATATGTCCACTGGATGGAAAATTATGGTACAAGTCTATTGAACTCCATATGGATTTGGATATGGAAAATTCTGATCGGAAAAGCAAAATATTTGTATATCTCTTATTCATCTCACAAATTATTTTGATAAAAATATAATATGGCAAAAGATAGATTATTAGAGAACCTGATTCTGATTAATAAATTTGTAATTATCATTGCAAGCAGAAAGATGACTGATATTTAGAAACAACCACGGCTGTACAGGCCTGCCATCCCAGTGCTTGGGAGGCTGAGATGTGGGTACTGCCACGAATTTGAGACCATCCCAGTCTCCAGAGTGAGTTTAAATTAGCCTGAGATACCGATTGATTTACTGTCTCAAAAAAAGGAAAAATGCTAAATTAGGGGAATGAGAGAAAGAGACAGAAACAGAGAGAGGGAAAGGAAGGGAGGGAGGGAGAGAGGCAGGTAGGGAAGGAGAAAGATAATAGTGTGTACTTTAAGAAGCTGGTGCTAAAATGGTATTACAAATAGGTACACAGAAATGATCAATTCTGCACTGCCATGTCCTCCATTTCCTTCCAAAATTGCTGCAGAAACTATAAAAATATAGATGTTATTAAAAATTAAACAAATGGGAATTAGTGGTTATACTTGCACAATAATGGTACCCAGGGTCTGGAACCTGCAAAATATCATCAAACTGATTTTGCATTCTTACCTGAGTTATAGAATTTTAAAATAGGACATTTCAGTGAAGTATTCAGGGTATTATTAAGAGAAAACTAGGCCAAAGTACACCAATCAAAAATACAAGCCCCCCGCAGGTAAAATATAATTAAAGAAGGAATAAACTGTTTGGCAATGATGGAAGAAAATGTAGGAAAACATAACAGAAAGGGTGAAGATAAATCCTAACACTGAAGTGGACCCAGTGCATTGGAAACTGTGCCACAGGAACTTTGTTTCTAATACATCAGATTAACACGTCCTTCTGATTGGGTAAGGGGAAAGAAATTTAAGTAAACTCAAGGGGAAGCTACTATGACATAGGGAGAGATGATTCTAGTAACTCCCCTTCAAATACTGGCAATACTTGGGTGTTTGTGATGTGCTTTTATTTTATTGTCGAATAAACATGTTTATCATGAAGGCAAACTTCTGATATAAACCTAAAGTTACTTTACCAAGTACAAAGCATAGAGAAAACAAAGACTTATCATTCATATTTTATCTGTATGTATTTCTGATTAATTAACAACTCAGTTCTCCTTTTGTCACTAGATATAAAAATATGTTTAGATCTATAGAATAACTATAAAATTTCCTGAATTTTTTCCATTGAGTAGTCCTTAGTAATTTCTAGCTAAAAATAAGTAAATGTACTTACTGCTGAAATGAGCTTTTTTTCTCACAAATCATAGACTGTGAATTTCACTCAGATATTATTATACATCAAAGGAAACCTAACAGAGCCTGGAGAGATGGCTCAAAGTTTAAAAGTACAGCCTGCTCTTGAAGAAGACACAAATTCCATTCCCAGGAATCACATGAAAGCTAACAACCATCCATAATTCCAGTTCCAGGGGATCAATGCCTTCTTCTGTCCTCTGAGGCAATGCACCCATGGGTGCTCTTAGATATATGCACACATAATATTTATATATATAAAATAAATAAACAAAACAATAGTAACCTCCTAATAATAAAAGACTAAAGAAAAGTACAGCCTGCTCTTGAAGAAGACACAAATTCCATTCCCAGGAATCACATGAAAGCTAACAACCATCCATAATTCCAGTTCCAGGGGATCAATGCCTTCTTCTGTCCTCTGAGGCAATGCACCCATGGGTGCTCTTAGATATATGCACACATAATATTTATATATATAAAATAAATAAACAAAACAATAGTAACCTCCTAATAATAAAAGACTAAAGAAAAGTGAGAGTTAATGAACACAGTAATGTTAAATTTGTAAAAAAAAAATTGA
>NW_008343553.1:111352-149139 GCF_000622305.1 Nannospalax galili | reverse complement strand
TGTGTGTGTGTGTGTGTGTGTGTATGTGAATGAGGAAGCAGAATGGAAGGCACAGATTTGGAAGAGGCAAGGGAGGAGCAGATGAGGGAGAAGAGGGTAGAGCACAATCAACTGAAAAACATCTTGTAAATACCATACTGAAAACTAGTCTAGTGCATGCTAATTAAAAGAATGAATGAATAAGAACCTGATGGATCCAGGTGTTAGGACTCCTGGGGTATTTTTGTTCAAATTGCTTACTAGTGTGAAGACCAGGCAAACCCTGGAGACAGGAAGCCTGTAGTCACCACCTTAAACAGGTAACGGCTGCAATGTTATCTGTCATGGATGCCTTCCATTACTGAGCAGCAACTAACAGATTTCCCTCTAGATGTTGAAAAGTTATGCATATGGAAAGTCATTTTTCTCATACGTCTCCATAAGACCCACCGGAAGCAGCTTGCTGTAGGAGGACTTGGCAGTAAGTGCCTGCTGCTCTGTCCCGTACTGTGCTGGTTCTTCATTCCTAGAGCATAATTCAACTAGGAAGCATTTCAGCCACTCTTGTTCATTAGCTATCACACTAGTCACTTACATTACACTCACTATTCCTGGTGGGGGGTAGCATGCATAGCATGCATTTTACAGTAAAATTTAATAGTTATCCATGAGCTATCTGGTTATGATGTGCTCTGAAATTTCAACCATCTTTGATCCTTATTTCAACTATCAGGTTATGTTAGTCATGCAAAGCAAAACATCATCAATACCCTAATATAGTAACATAAATATATAAGTATAAATATATACATAAATATATATACATATATAAAGTAATTGTACATTACTACTAACTGGCTACAATTTTCCTCATCACAATTCTATGATCTACCCAGAATGTCATACATATTTTAATTGGTCATTAATCATCACACTTTTACAATATTATGACTAAATATCATGATGAAGTAATGATAAAGTAATGTTCAAGAAATGTAGTAGAGTATTTATTTACATCTTTTGATACCTCCCAATATTTTAAAACATCTTGTGTTAATTAATTTCCTTGTCAAACACCTGGAAAATGTTCAACTGGATAAATTAACTCTCTACAAATTAAAACGTGATGAAATTTGGAATTTTTTTTTAATTTTTACAAAAACTTTATTGAGATTTTCATACATGTATATACGGTGTTTTCATCAAATCCATGCCCACTCCCTCCCCTCCAACATTTCCCCCTCTGAAGAGGTAACTCTAAAATCTTTTAAGGATTAGATACAAGCTTGGAACAGAGAATGTTGCTAACAGGCCCAAGGACATTTTGACTTTTAGCCAAGTAACTGGCAACATTTCTTTGGGGTCTTTTCACCCTAAGTGCCTGGCCAATTCCTACCACCTATTCTTATCACACCATCCTCTGAAGGGGTTACCCAAATTGTCAGTAGGGAATAGGGATGCCTACCACTCTGGCTTCTTCCATGCTGAACAGGGATGCAGGGTGAGGCAATTGGAGTACCCTTTCAGTGAGTCTATCTAAAAGACTCACAAATTGCATAATTCTTATCGCTAAGGGGAAAAGAAAGTCCTTGAATCGTGAATAGGAGATGTGAAGGAGAAGTAGAGGCAAGAGTAATTAGCATTACAAGTTCTAGACAGGGAACTGGAAAAAAGTCAGAACAGGGCAATTTTCAAATGTTCATATGAGAGTCCATTGGCATTTCTTGACAAGGGCTTTCAAAAGTATCCCTCTATTGGGTTCTTCCTCACTTTTCTTTTGTCTTCCAAGGAATTTTTAATAATGTGTTTTCTGTGTGTAACAGGTTCTATGGAGATTTGATGGCAAGAAACCAGACACCCTTGGATCCAATACACGGCTATACAAATGGATGCCCCAGAATGACCTTCTCGGTAATATAAAGGCCAATAAAGAGTGAAAACAACAAAGGCAATGGCTAACTAGGAAGATGCACAAATATAATGCAACAGTGTTTATATTTATTTTCATAATTCTTAATGGAAAAGAACTAAGAAAAAAATGTTGTTTTTTTATACAAAATCATCTTCCCAATGCCTAGAATCAATGTATCTTTAGTTCAGCCATAATAACTGCCCCAAAAATTGCTCAGCGGCTCACTGGATTGCTCCTGTCTCTTGTTTCTTGGTCTTTTCTGAACCTTTCTCCTACTATAGTAGTATTTCAAATGCATCTGAAAACCATAATCCCTTGTATCATCACTAACACTGCAAAGAAAGCCATGATCTTTTCCATGAATAGTTATTTCTTGAGGCAGTGTAGCCTGTGTGTCCTCTGATTGCACTATCCAACATCCTGCTGGCTTGCACTCTACACATACCAGACACAATGCCCTCACTTTTTTTTTAAGAAAATCTCAACCTGTACATGTACCACATAGACTTTTTTTCTATTGATACATACTACTTCTTTAACCCAAAATATTCTTTTTATTGTTTCATCTGGAAATTCCATTTTCATTTTTCAAATCTGGAGTCACATTCTATCTCTTTAAGGCAACCTCCCATTTCCCATGTGTTTAAGAGCCTCTTGCTTTAAATTTCTGATACAATTTTATTCCAACTTTATAACTAGAATAATCTGTTTTCTATGGAATCTGCTTCCTTTTAACTCTTCGTATGTCTTGCCAATACTTACAATAATTCTGTGAAAAATCTGTCATTGTAGGTCATCCAAAAACCAAAGCTTTTGTAGCTCATGGGGGAACTAATGGCATGTATGAGACAATCTACCATGGCATTCCTGTGGTGGGCATTCCCTTGTTTGCGGATCAGCATGATAACATTGCTCGCATGGTGGCCAAAGGAGCAGCTGTGAGATTGGACTACAGCACACTGTCAACTACAGATCTTCTTACTGCCCTGAGGACAGTCATTAATGACCCTTCGTGAGTATGCCTAATTTAAAAAATATCTATTGGAAGAGAGATGGAAAAATGGCACAACATTTACAAGGGCCTGCTACTCTTTCAAAGGACCCTAGTTTGTTTCCCAGCACTCACATCGAGTGACTAATAAACTCCAGTTCCAGGAGTTCTGATGTCCTCTGACCTACGAAGGGCACCAGCATACACATGGTACGCATAAGCTCACACAAGCATACATACATACACACACTTTTTTTTTTGTCTTTTTGAGGCAGAGTCTCCCTGTAGTCCCAGCTGACCTGAACTCACTATGTAGACGAGGCAGGCCTTGAGCTCACAGAGATCTGCCTGCCTCTGCCTCCCGAGTGCTGGGACTAAAGTTGTGCACCACCACGCCTGGCTTACACGTGCATTTTTAAAAGAATAAATCCTTTAAAATATTTTTAGAAAGATTATCATCATAAAAGAGTTTTATCCCTTTTTCAAAGCTATGAGCTCTTACAGAATTGGAGTAATTTTCTAAATATGAAATGTGTGCTTATTTGCAAAAATAAAATTATTCTCAACTATTGTACTACAAAGATAAATGTGCAATCATTAGTCCAAAAAATTCATACACAGATACAATTGGAAAAATAGATCCACAGGTAGAAAGGACATTATTTCTAAATATGACAGAATCTATACAAAAAAGGAATCATGAACTTTAATAATAATGACAAAGCATTTGTTTTACACATGTTATCTGAATTATAAAAATTTCTACAGAATTTATTTTATAAGTAGAATTATTCTGAGAGATATGTTCAAAACTAAGTGACAGGAGAAAATACTGCTGGTTTTTACATTCTCATTCCTAGTCCTAGGCCAGAAATTGGATTTTTTGAGAAGTCTAGTAGAAATTTTGTAAAAGGTATTCATAATTGAACTGATGTTTTCAGAACATTAATCTAGTTACTAGGTGGAAATTAAAAATTAGAAGGTAAAAGAATAGAAACATATCAGTGAATAGAGGCCTAATCCACCATGACATTAGCACCCATTCAAAGCTTAAGACAAGCCTCAAATTCTATTTCTACTTCACATACTGAATTTAAATCATGCATGACCCTTTCCCCTGATGGAAAAGAAATAACTCTCCCAGTCGACATGCTCTTGCCACTTTGGAAAATATTACTCAACCAGAAAACTTTCAATTAGAAAAAATTGTCATGTAGGGATGGGGTTGGAGTAAAAAAATATCCTATAGGGATGGTGCTCAAGTAGTGGCACACAATGGTAATCCCACATGTTAAGGCAGAATTAGGATAATAATGAATGCAAATTAGCTTTTTCTTAATGTTGATGTATATTATATATATATATTTCTATATATATATATACACACACATATATATGTGTGTATACATATATATTTCCTCTTCAGCTATAACATAATATTTCTTCTTCAGCTATAAAGAGAATGCTATGAAGCTATCAAGAATCCAACATGATCAGCCAGTGAAGCCCCTAGACAGAGCAGTCTTCTGGATCGAGTATATCATGCGCCACAAAGGAGCCAAGCACCTACGCCCAGCTCTCCACGACCTCAACTGGTTCCAGTACCACTCTCTGGATGTGATTGGATTCCTGCTGGCCTGTGGGGCAGCTGTGGTATTTATCATTACAAAATTCTGCCTCTTTTGTTGCCATAAGGTGGCTAAAGCTGAAAAGAAGAAGAAAAGGGAGTAATTGTACTGAAACCTGACCCAGAGTCCTGATTGATGGTCTTTTGTTAGCTTATCCCAGCAAGAAGAGATTGTGATGCTAGGTGCTTTTCCCTCTGAAATGTCATTTCACAACTTGCTAGCTGAGTTTTTCAGGGATTTACTACATGTTTAAGACAAAGAATTTCGGACAAAATTAAAAATTCTAAAGCTATCAAAATAAAACTGTGTTCATTATGAAATTTTCGGTTGTAATTCACGAGCGATCCCTAATAATTACTCAATGCAATTGTTACTTAATGCAATTACCTAAATGCTTAATGTAATTGTGGTTCATAAATTTGGTAAAACCTAAACCCTTTTAAGGTTTTCTCTGTATCAATACCTTTTTCACATACCCCATCTGCTCTGACTTCATTCTCTTTTTGAAGACTCACAAATAATACCATTCAATGGTCAGGATTTGAGTATAGATTAACTTTTCCATTTGTATGACAGAGGTCATTATTTTTGTTACTTTACTGTATACCATCTTCAACATCTTTTTTTTCTTCTAAATAGCTGATTATAAGGATTGTCTTCCTCTGAGAAGAGGCATATCTCCATAACATTAAACACTATTCTTACCTGTTTCTATATTAAATTTTCTGCTTGAGAGGGTCTCTGACTTGTCAAGCTAATTCCTTCACTGGTTTTTCCTCCTAGTCTTTATCAAAGATAAACCTAGGTACTGTCATTCTCATTTCAGATTTTAGTGTGAACCAATGTTGTCAATTGTTCCATTTTTCTCCCCTATATCTACACACAGAGTGACAGTTATTTTGTTGTTGTTGTTGTTGTTTTCAAAAGAAGTCATATCACTTAGCCTCTAATGTATTCAAAATCTGAAATGTTTCCCCAAGCTCACATTTTGATACATTGCTTTCTAGCTTGTGATGATGTTTTGGGAGATTGTGGAAATCTTTTGAAGGAATAGTCTCAGTAAGAAATGTAAGTCACCAGGTGTGGGTTCTTCGGGGTTTTAATCTGGACTCTGATTCACTTATTTTCATGGTTTTTTAGAACATAAAATGTGCCCCACGGTTTCATATTTTCAGTCCCTGTACTCAAGCTATTGACACTGTTTAGATGTCGGAGAACTTTCTAGAAGTGTGCCTAACCTGAGAAGCAGGTCACAGGGTGCAAACTTTGAAGGTTATATAGTTCATCTCTGGCTTCTGCCTCTGCTTTCTGGCCTATCCTGACGAAATCAGGCTCATCTACATGCTGTTGTGTCCATGAACTGAGCTGTTCCTCCATGCCTTGCCTGCTATGATGGAATGAAACCCTCTGAAACTGAGGCTTAAAGTAAAATTTCCTCCCTTAAGGTCTTTCTCTCAGCCATTCTTCCAAAGAGATGCAAAAGTAACTAATCCAGGCTATTTACAGGTCTGTTGTAAAATTCAGTGAGTCTCTGAAAGAGGGTGAAATGATGATTCTTGCTCAATATATTCTACTATACAAATAAAAGTTTTCTTTTGTATTGTACTTTGGTGTTCTATTCCCCCCTTAACAGCAATGCAAAAGTTAATTTTTTGTTGTGATTAGACATTTTCCTACAAGTCTAGTCACACTATGACCATAATTAGTAACAAGGAAATTTGCTTTAAATGCACAGTTAATAAAAAATACAGATTAATCAAGCCACAAATATTCAAAAAAAAAACATAAAGTGAATAATAGTGAGGCAACACACATTATAAGAGAAAAGTGGTCCAAACTGAAAAAGTTAGTGACCTTTATTAGGTAAAATCCATCATCTAAGTCTGCCAGAATATACTCCCTATCCTAAGGCATGGATTCATTTCAAAGTTAATTAAAACTTGTTATTTGGTAGGCTTTAGAAATTATATTTCACATTAAAGTAGAATTTCTACTCAGCTTAATTAATCATCAACACATTTAAGAGAAGAAGAGAAAGAAAATATTGTAGATCTAAGATGATGCCTACTAGAAAAAGTGCTTGCCCTGAAAGTATGATGACAAAGCTCAGATGTCTGGATCCCAAGTAAAAGCCAGGCAGTCTTTGCAGCCACCTATAATCATAGCAATCTGTAGGCAGAGATGAAGAATCCCAGGACAAGCTGGCTCACTAAACAAGCTTGTGACAAATGCCACAATGTAGCTACACCTGATTGAAGAAAGGCAAAATTCTTGGAGTTGTTCATACCAAAGCAAGCCTGATCTAGTCTTTAACTGTTCTTTTCTCATTATTTCTTGGAATTGTTCCTCAAACAAGGGACTTCCTCTGTATTTAGACAGGGCATACAGCATAATATCAGAAAGGAATGAGGAACTTCTGATACCCACTGACCCAGAACAGCATAAAACCATAAACATGTTATCAACTTAAGTCTAGATGTTGCTTCCAGCATATTGTGGATAATCCCTTGCTTCTAATGTTGCTGATTTCAACAATAAGATCTTCACAATAAACACACAAAAATACACTCACTATTCTGGGTCAGGGGCAAAGATGGTCATGAGGGAGAAATACGTAATAGTTTAGTATTAAAAGCTATGTGTTTAGCCTAGTTTGTAAAAGCTGAGTACAGGAGGAGCCCAAAGCCTTAAAAGTCTACAGTTTTCCTAAAGACTAGCTAAATTTAAATAAATTGATTACCCAGAAAAAAGGAAGATTGAATTGATAGTATGAAATGATCTCAAAATGTGAGATTAACTTTGGTTATAATATTTGATAAAGCAGGTTACAGCAGGTTACAGTCCCCCAAAAAGTCATTTCTACAGTTCTATATTTTTTCATTTTACTGAAGAAGAAGCATGTTCAGTGGAGTGGTCACTGGCAGTGGGCTGGTTAGGCTTGAGGAGAGGCATGAGTCAACATTACTTGATTTTAGGTAATAATATGGAAAATGGTGTCATGGGCAAAAGCAGTACAGATATCCAGGTGGCTGAAATCCAGGAAAGGCTGTCTCTTCTGTTACCAAGCTGTTGTCTTCTGGTGCCATCTTATGGTATGTAATTGCCAGCCACACTGGGATCCAGTGTGGGTCTATCTACAGGAAATCACAGATGCGGTGGCTCTGCCCCAATTAATAAGAACAGGAAATAGTCATTAGCTGGGCCCTTGAGGGAATTTATGTAAAACCATGGGTTTTGGTAAAACTGTGTTTCTTATGATGCTTTTCTGCACATGTTAAGAGGGAGGAAACTCTGAGTAACAAATTGAAAAATTTGCCAGGCACAGTAGCACATGCCTTTAATCCCAGCACTTGAGAGGCAGAGGCAGACAGATTTCTGTGAATTCGAGGCCATCCTGGTTAACTTAGTGATTTCCAAGATAGCTGGAGCTACAGGGAGACCTTGGTTTAAAAAAGAAAAAAAATTAAAAATTTTAAAACATAAGTTGCTTTAGCAAGTCTTTCCTGAGAAGTTAATTTCATAGTCCTCATTTGTTATTTTATTTGATTTTTGAGTAATAAATCAGCTCTTTCAATTATAGCATGTTCTTGGGGGTTGGTATGCATTATATAGTGGAAATTCCTGTGAATCATTAATAAAAAGCATAAACACTACAAAATACAAAATAGAAGATTAGATGAACAAGCACTGATGGAAGCAAAATGACCAGGAGGAAATAAAAGATGGCAAAGGTCACTGATACATAAAACACACAGATTCAATTAGTAAATAGTTTTCCAGGAGGTTGAGAAAGTAAGAAAATTATTTCTGTGGGAATATAATCTCACTGACTTTTCAAATAAAATTGAAACACTGTTTTTGACCCAAAAATCCTACACTTTGGACTTTGGACTTTGTCAGGCAGAAATGGTTTTGTAATATATATATTTGACATCCCTCCAGAAATAAAATAGCTACCTAGTCAATGGGACTACTGCCTAGAGAAGTTGTAGGCTTCTAATCAATTTTGCAGACATTCAGCAAGCAATAACTTCATTTATCAGAAGATTTTGTAGTTTTAACATCTAAGGGAATTACTCAATAATTGAAGTTGTATAAAAATTATACCTTTTCATTTACAACACAACAGGAAAGACTCTAAATTTTATTGGATCAAAATGTGGAACAATTTGTGCATCTATACATTAACATAGATCATAAGTATACCCCAATCTGTGGATGAATAATAAATGAGATCACAAAAGATTGTCTACTAAAATCACTACCTTCAAAGAGGATGGGAGTAACCCTACAGCTGTATTCTATAATTAGATCAAGGGATTGACTCTAAAGTTAAGACTACTATAACAAAAGCATTTTCACTAAACACATAAAATCCATTGAAGAAGGCTATCTCCTGTTTAGGGTTAATGAGAGAATGTATTATAAAAAATAGGCAGTTGACAACAAAAACTTCTAAAGATTTTTTTAAACACATGAAAATGTTTACATGCATTGAAAATAAAGGAAAGGAAGCTGTCTGAAAAGAGAACAAGATTTGGATCTAGTGAGATTGTTCAGCAAATAATAGTGCTTGCCACCAAACCTCATGATCTGAGTTAAATATCTGGTTCCCACATGGTTGAAGAAGAAAATTCACTCCTGAAAGGTGTCCTCTGACTTCCATACCTGTGCCATAGCACACAAGCATGTTCACTTGCATACATACACACACAAAAAATAAGTAAAAAAGTAAATAAATAGCAAATAAATGAATTTTCAGAGAGCAACTTTAAAATAAAATGAAAAAATAGTCATATTAGCCATTAATAATATATTCAAATAGTAAATGGGTGCAAAACTTACTCATTAAGAGAGGCTGTAATTATAATGTCATAACAGGCAGGAAATATAAATAAATACATAGAAAATGTTTTGTTGAAAAAAGACAAGATTTTACACCAGGCACCAGGAGTTCTTAGACTAGGAATCTATTTTCTAAATTATGCACTACAACTTTACCGCATTCGTATCACATTTGAAAATTGCAAATACTCAACTGAAAGACTATACCTGTGTTTTTTTTTAAAGCAACAAAATAAATTCAGGTAAATCTCAATGCAGAAAATAAGACAAAAGGAACTGGAAAGAGAGCTCAGTGGTTAACACCACTTGGTTCTCTTGAAAAGGACGTGGATTCAGCTTCCAGTGTCCCTATGGCAGCAAGCACTTGTCCATAATTCCAGTTCCAGGGACTATGAGGCAGTCTTCTAGCCTCCACGGGGATTGTACACAGATGGAGCACTTACACACATGTAGGCAAAATACTCACGTACTTAATATCTAAAATGTGCACAGAACTAGAGGCCATAGAGTGCTTATCCATGGATAGGACACCTACTTCAAACTTCTTCCTCCCAAGGCTTAAGGATCATAGTGGAAGAAGAGGAAGAAGGATTGTAAGACCCAGAGACAGTGGATGGCCACAAAGAAACAAAGTCTTTCAGACAGTTGGTCAGATACTCATACGAACTCACAGCAATTGTACAGCACACAGAAGTACTATGCAATCTCAAGCCAGACAAAACCCCAGCGTAGCCATCAGGAACTAGTTAAGAATCCCAATCATGTGAAATAGAGCTATGTTTCCCCACCTGTGAGCTGGAACTGTGGTCTGCTTCAGTGGGCTGGAGCTATGGTCCCCTCCTGTGAGATAAAGCTGTGATCCTCTCCAGTGACATGTAACGGTGGTACTCTCATAATAATATGGACTCCCAGTCCCAGGAGAAATGATCAGAATGGACTGTGCTGGATCAGGTGCTCACCCACTGTTGAAGATTAATGCATCTTTCAATTCACACCAGAGAATTTTCCTTATGCAGCAGATGGTGATCGACACAGAAATTTATGGCGTTCCATCTCTTAGTGGAATGCTTCTGTCAGGCTTCTGGAGCTCAGAGCTTGAGAATCATTGCAGAGAAGGAGATGGAAAAATTTTAAGAGCCAGAGGAGGTGGATGACCATTTGGGGGGGAGGCAAAGTTCTCCAGACAACTGGTCAGTTGCTCATATGAACTCACAGCAATGGTGACAGCACGCACAAGTCCTATGCAAGCTCCAGTGGTAAACCCACAATGGAGATCATTTGGGGATTAAAGTTAGACTGATAGGTTTTATTACACAGAAAGAATACATTGAATTGAGTGGAGGGGGTCAATGTGGGGAGGTGTGGATGAGTGGATATAAATATCATCAAATTATATTGTATGGAAATTACAAAAATTCAATAAAAATGTTTGAAAAAAAAGAATCCCAGCCAAACCAAAGAAGCTTTTGGCAATTGATGGCTTCTAGGAAGAGGAGAGACAGTGTTTTACAGAGATAGGAGTTTTGGTGGGCCCAGTGGATGGATCCACACAGAAAGACATTTGGGGACATAAATCAGACTCTCCCCCATATAAACTGGCCCTGTCCCACTAAAATTTCTCCTTTGTGCTCTCTGTTTGACCTGCCCTCACTGTCTTGGGGTCTCTTGCTCTGGGCGGTACTAGACAAACCATATAACATATTTTTATCTGGATTTTTCATTTTATATCTTGGGTATGGGGGAAATGGAGTAACTTACAAAGGTGGACACTCAGAGCTTCACAAAAGGCAGACACCCAATGCCCCAATCCACTCTGTGGTTCAGTGGCCTGCAACATCCTGCCCATAGTCACTGTTAGCTTTCAACCACTCCTCGTGGGCCGGAAGTCTCTCCCCAAGTCGGTAAATGCCCCCTCTCACACCCACATGGTGCAACACCAGGGCCACCATTTTTCTCATGGCCTGGATGTGCTACTTCAGTCCAAGATAGTGTCAAAAGCCCCTCCCTCCACAGCTGATTCTCTGCAGTCAATTGTCCACAGCAGGCCCCACCCTTCAGAGGAACCAGACCCTTTGGTGACACATATGTATACACCAATCTGTGGATGAGAGACAGAGAGGAAGAGAACATTAAATTTGGTGCAGGTCACAAGGGGAGGTGTGGATAGGGGTGGGGAACTAAGTATCATCAAATTATTTTGTATGAAAATCTAAAAAGTTCAATAAAAAATAAAATAAATATTTACAAAAGAACTGCAGAGTGAATAAAAGTTTAAGTTCCATTTAAATCAAAATTTTGAACAATTTGTGCATGCATACATTATAAAAAATTTATAATTAGATCTCAAACTGTGGAGTAAGAATAAATGAGACCACAAAAGATTTTCTATTAAAACCATTACCTTCTCGGGGGGGGGTATACACAAAGCCGTATTCTGTAATGAGCTCAAGGGATTCACACTAAAGTGGAGTTAAGAGTCCAGTATAATAATGTGAATTTTCATCAAACATAGAAAATCCATTAACAATAGCATCTACTATTGAATGCTAACATATTTTGTTATATAACATGGACAGTTTGAAAGAAAAAAAAAGTTTGTCAAAAACACATGAACATGTTTGGCTACATATTGTAAAATAAAGGAAGAAAGCTGTCTGTGAAGACAATATTTGGAGCCAGTGAAATGACTCACAAGTATGGTGCTTCCCACCAAGCCTCATGATCTTAGTTAAATAACTGGGTCCCACATAGTAGAATAAGAGATCCAGTTCCTGAAAGGTGCGGTCAGATCTTCACATCTGTGCCATAGTACATGAGCATGTACACACATCCACATGCACTAAATGAATAAATGAACAAATAAATAAATAAAATTTTTAAACATAAGATTTTAGGTCAAATAAATAAATATAAACTTTCATATTAATATTAATATATTAATAGTATATTTAAACAGTAAACAGGTGCAACACCTAGGTACTAAGCGAATATGATGTCATAGCAAGTAGACAATATATACAAAGACATGGGGAATTTTTGTTTAGAAAAAGACTCAAGAGTTTGCACCAGGATACCCAATCTCTTAAGATAGAGAAACAGTTTTCTAAACTATGTACTTCAGCTTTACCAGTCCACATAATTCTGAAATGCTACAGCTGTTTTTTTTTTTTTTTTTAAATAAAAAGTGATAAAATAAACTCAGGTAAATCTCCATTCATTAAGATAAGAAACCTGGGACTGGGAAGATGGCTGAGTGATAAAGAACACTTGCTGCTCTTCCAGAGGACAGGATTCAGATCCCACCACCCACGTGGTGACTTACAACAGACTGTAACTACAGTTCAAGAGAATATAGTGCTCATTTCTGGCCTCCACAGTCATTGTCCCCACTTGGTGCATTTACACGCAGGCAATAAAAACTCTCATACAAATAAAAATGAGTAAGTAGATAGCTTTAAAGATAAGAAATGTAAAATATCATGGCTACATAACCCCTCCAAAAGCCACTAATCTTATAGCAATGACCTCTAATGAGAGTGAGTTAAATGAAATTGCCAACAGAGAACTCAAAAGAATGATTATAGGTATGTTCAAAGAAGTCAAAACTGAAAAAAGATATTTACTGGACTACAAACAAAGGAATTAAATAGGAAGATGTTATGAGAAGGAATCCAACAAAGACAGAAATACTGCAGAAAAACTGAAATATTAGAAATGTAAAACATAATAAGCAAAATATAAAAATCTATAGAAAGTTTCACCACAAGAATAGATCAAGAAGAAAGCATATCTGAGCTTGAAGACAGGTGGAGGAATTGGAAGATCCAAAAAGCAGAAAGATAAAGCAATAAGGAACCAGTGGGAATACCATGATATATAAGACACTAAGAGAAGACCAAGCTGTATGTCATGGGCACAGAAGAAGGAGATGCATCTCATCTAAATGCATAGAAAAATTTCAAAAGACACATAATAGGACAGCAAGTAATGAGTAGAGTGCTTTCTACCAAGCCTAATGACCTAGAAATTTACCTAGGACCAACATGTTTGAAGAAAATCAACTGCTAAAAGTTTTCCTCTGACCTCCACAAGTGCCCCATAGCATGTGCATGCACACACGCTCACGTATACAAACATGAAACACACACAAATAAATAATAAATAAATAAATAAATAAATGGTTTTTTTTTAAATCAAGAAAAAGAATCATAGAAAAATTCCCAGAGTTAAGTACAGACATACCTGTCCAGATATAGGAGGCACATAAGACACCAAAGAGACAAACAATGATAGAATCTCCTATGCAAAATAATTGATATGAGGTAAAGGTAAAACAGATAATAAACAATCAAGAGAATTAGCAACAAATCTTTTTATAACCTCCAGGTCATTAGAGGTCTATTTGGCTAGCAGGCATCCAAATAATCAAAAGGTAATGTTATTGAGTAGATTAACGGTTATAGGGCAACTTTTTGATGACTTTATCCTCAAAAGACTTCACAGAGACAGCACTCAGGAGGCAGATGCAGACAGATCTCTGTGTGAATCCAAGGCCAGCCTGATCTACTTAGTGAGTTCTAGGCTAGCTGGGGCTATAGGGAGACCCTGTCTCAAAAAACCAAAAAGAAAAGAAAAGTATTAACAGAGGCACTTACATGGCAAAGGTATATCTGAAGTAGATTTCACTTCTTTGACAGGGTTGATGTCATGCTTCAGATCTGGAAAAAGTGCTAGTGTTACCTGTAGAATACAAAAATTAGATCAATAGGGAGATAATCTGTATGATGTTTTCTAGGGAGGTCATGAGATGACTGTTCTGACAGCTTCAGCCTCCATTCTTGTTGATTCAAGAAAATGACTTTTTATTAGTCACTTTTTACTTGCTGTGATAAACCACCAAGATCAAGGCAATTTACAGAAGGAAGAGTTTATTTGGCTTATGGTTCCAGGGTAATGAGTCCATAAAAATAGATGAGGCATGGCAGGAGGCAACCAAGGAGAAATATAAGCACTCACTTTTCCAAGCAGGCATAGGAGAGAGAAAAAGAGAGAGAGAGAGAGAGAGAGAGAGAGAGAGAGAGAGAAAGAGAAAGAGATTGAAAATGGTACCGGGCAATAAATTCTCAAAGCCCATTCTTACTAAAATGCTTTCTCTATAGCAAAGTTACACTTTCTAAGGGTTCCATAATCTTTGAGAAACAGCACCAACAACTGACCAAGTGTTCAAATATTTGAGTCTAAGGGGGGATACTTTATTCAAACCACCAAATTACACTCCCTGGCCCCCATAGGTTCATGGCAAATATCATGGCTCATATCATAATGCAAAAGGCATTTAGTTCAATGTCAAAAGACCCCCCACCATAGCCTTTAATAGTCTTAACACTATTCAAAAGTTCATAGTTCTAAGTCTCTTCTGAGACTAAAGGCAATCACTTAGCTGTAAGCCCTTGTAAAATCAACAGACAAGTGACAATGGCATAGAGTGTACACTGGCATTCCAAAAGGGAGGAATTGGGGCATAGTAAGGAAATACTGGAGTAAAGCAAGACTGAAAGCCAGCGGGGGAAATGTGGGAACTTCTGAAAAATCAGGAAATCAACAGCCAGTTCAGGTGAGTGTTAAGGTTCAGATAGCCACACCCCCTCACCAACAGGGCCTCACAGACCTCACAAGCCCCTGAGAAGAGGGAACTGATTTGATAAGCGCCCTGGTCTTTGAAGTGAAGAGTAGACTTCTCTCCACTGGCCAACACAGCAGGCTTCCCCTTTGATCTCTAAAGAGAGCAGGTTTTAGCTTTCCTGTTCTCCCGCTTCCCCTGCCCAACTTAAAAAAAAAAAAATATATATATCTTCCCACTTCTGCAGAAAGCTAAAAGTTACCCCACTTAAAAGACCCCAGCTCATGACCCAAGCAGACATTTTCCCCACCCAGAAGGGAATCTGTCCCATGTGTTCCTTTGCTAATAAACTCTATTCCGATGGAGTTTTATCTGTGTCCTGGTGCTTTCTCCTGAGCAACCAGATTCATCCATGGCCTACTTTACCTATCAGTGAGGAAGAGTTTATTCCTGCTGGCAGGCTGATGCTCAGATCACTCTGTAGTAGCACCAGCCCCCAGTTCAAGTTTTTAGGGAAATTTATAATATGCTCGTATGTGAGAGTTTAAGCAAGCAAGTAGGTATACATGGTAATTAAGCAAGTGGTTACACCTGATTACAAAAGATCTTAAGACAAAAGATTACAAAAATTTAGCAGTTTGACAAACAAAGATTTCAATGATCTGGTTAAAAAGAAAACTGAAGTGGGTGAAGACAGATTTCTTTTTACCAAGGCAGGTTCTTGTTTACCATCCTCATTTTTTTCTTATTTCTTCCTGTCTTATCTTTGGCTCTTACACAATCCAAAATTGTTAGCAACCACCTTATTATTAATGAGTTGCCATCACAAAAACACCAAATCCTGGAGCTCCAGTCTAATAACTGGGACTTTTCTTCTGAAGGGTTTAGATAACTCATCTCCTCCTGCTTTGCTACTGACAACATACATGTCTTTTGGGAAGGTACCACTCCTTGTATACACCTCTTCTTGGCAGATGTCTTTGGCTTTGGCATCTCCAACATCATTGTGTCTCCATTGACCAGTCTTAGCCTTCATAGCTTTATGAAATGGCTTCTTGGAGGCTCCTGGCTTTCAGGGCCCTTCCTTTCCTGGGAAATCAATCCTATGTTACATCTGCTTGACCACAGTGACACTCTGAAAATTAGGAGGAATTATCAAGTCTCTACAAAGTGAATGGCACTGCTAAATTCTGCTGCCAGCTTAGAATGGACCTCTTCATCCACATTTGTAGCTGCTTTTTTTCCGGTGTGATTTTTCAGGAGCAGAAAAGTCCTTAGGGCTTTTCCTTTATCAATTTGTAAGCTTAGATGTTAGAGATCTTGCCCTGAGGGTACTCTTTCCATTGTTTAAGTGAAAATGCAGAATTCATTTATGTAACCAGAGGGTCTAGATAACAATTGGTACATCTCTCCTAGGACTTGCCTTGGCTGCCATGATAAGCTTTCTAGCCTTCTTTCCCTAACACTTTGGATCCCTTTCTGATTCTATTTGCAATTTATTATTATATATCTGCATAATCTTCACCATAAATAAGCATGCCACTGATTTAACATTAACCTATCTTGAAACTTCCTTGCCCAAAGAAATCAATTCATTACCTTTAAATTTAGCCTCAGGAAAATTCTTAGGCTTGGGAAAAAACAAGTTAGATCCTTTATGAACATAGCCCAGCTGCTCCTTAAGTCTTATTTTCTCTCCCTTTCTTCAACATCTTGACTGGCCTTTACTAGAACATCCTATTAAGCTCTGTTTACAACACTCAACTGTTTTTCTAGTCTTCCACATTATTCCTGAAACCAACTCCGTCACGTTCTTCACAGCAATATCCCTGTCTGTGATACCAACTTCTTTGTTAGTTACTTTTTCTGCTGCTCTGATAAACTTCCATAAACAAGGCATCTTATAGAAGGAAGAAAAATTTTGGCTAAGGGTTATAGAGTGTTAAGAGTCCAATGTGTTATATTGAGGCATGGCACGAGTTTAAATATTTTGGTAATTTTACATCCAATATATCCTATCATATACTAAATCTATTTTACATAAATAAATTTGGAATTGGCTCAACACTGAGTGGTAGAAATGCACAAGATGATGAAAATAAACCATTAAATTTCTCTTGTGAATGTAGCCATTCCTGGACACGTAATGAAGCTCTAACTATTACTAATGATATTAAATAGCTAACATATACCAGAAACTCTCCAGATAATTCCTTATTCAATAAAAACTGATTTTCCAACAGATCAATGCTATTTTCTCAGGCAAAGCCATAGAGATCAGAAACCCTCTACATTCCTTATACTATTTCATCTAGAGCCTAAAAGCAGTGGCTTACTTCAGCAGAATAGATGTCATAAGCCTTATACTCATCATATAGACAGCTCACTAGAACTCTTTGGGAAAGTAGGGACTCAATATGACAGCCTCCTGAAATCATGGTCACAGAAAAATATATAGTGCATTTGAAGCAAAGAAATAAGATTTCCTGTCATTTGTTTCAGAAAATGACCATTTGTTTTAGAGTTACAATAGAACTTTCATCTATTTTTAATTAGTTTTTTGAATTTTTGTGTATTTCATACAGAATATTTCAAACAATCTTAATCATCTTCATACCCCTATCCCCACTGGCACATTCCCAGAGCCCTCCACTGGAACCCATATACTCTATCATCTGTAGTAAAGCCCACTGTGTCAAGTCAGTGTCCCCAGATGTTTCCCAGTACAAATCCATTGAATGAGGTCTAGTCAGCCTATCTAGAGTCTCTTGTTTCAGGAAGATCAGCACTTCCTCACCTAGCAGTAATCAATTCCCAACATTTCTTCAGCTAAGTTTGGGGTCTGCTGTTCACTTACACAGTTTGATGCTGGGTTTTTGTTTGCCTGAGTTTGCATGGGACTTCTGTATGCTGACACCTTTGCTAGAGTCATATGAGAAGGGTCCCAGGATTGTAGAACTTTGTTTCCATATGGTCCTGCACCTCCTCCCTGGCTTTTACAATCTTTCCACATTCTATTCTATGATGGTCCCTGAGCCCTGGGAGGGTGAAGTTTAATATAGGAGTCCTGTCCAAGGAGCAGCATTCTGTAGACTCTTAATCTCTATGTTTTGGCCATTTGTGACCTTTTGTGTTCCTGGTCCTCTGTTGCCTCAGGGATCTTCATTAATGAGAATTAAGAGATTCATTCGTGTCCTCTTCTTTATCCCTGTTCTGTGTTCTGTATGCCATAGGGAGAGGTTGCATTGTAGATGTGTTAATTAGGCCTGGGCAATTATAGACAGTGTCTGTGTGATCAGTTTTGGTACTTGGTAATAGTCTCTGACTGGTACAAAATAAGCTTCTTTGATGAGTGGTGACTGGGACAATAGTCTGTAAATATAAGGGTTCATTTTTTTGTGTAGTAGGAAATTACATTAGTCTAGGGATATGACAGTCGTAGGGTTTTCTCTAAGATCTATGACCACTCCAGCCATGTGAATTTGCTTTTGTTTACAGTACTACACTTAAGTTTCCTCCCATTGAGTGGATTTTCAGTCCAAATAAGTAGAAATTGATTGCCCCCAAGATACAAGTGCCACTACCACAACAATGTTCTATGCTGTGTTAGCCATTGATATGGATATTTGGTCTTGAAGCTGGTTTTGGACCATAAATTGATGTTTTCCCTTGGCATGTTCATATTGCTCTCCAAAGCTATGAGAGTTACCCTTCAGGGGAAGTGATTTCAGGTCAATTCCAGCTCTATTGCTCCAAAACCTACATTCAAAGTATGTTGTACCTTCAGAAGTAGGGTCTGTCTTACCTTCAAGAGGGTTCTGAGAGACTATCAAGGGCTGTGGAAATAGCCTTTGTAATTTTGGAAGTTTCTTGGACCATTTGGGCCAACAACTCAAAAGAAGGTTTCTCCTGTCTGGCACTGATTCTTCTTATGTAGCCTTTAGCTGTACAAACGGATTCATACAGAGATAATGTATATGTAATTTGTCATTAAGTTGTTAGACTAATTATCTCTCCCCTTCTCTCACTGTCTAACCCTTCCACCATGGTTTCCCCATTTAAAGTGTCTGCATTTTCCCCATTTCTCCCTTGATAATACCAGACACCTATGGTCCCACCTCTCTTGAGTTCCTTCTTTCCCTTTATCCCCAAGGCTCCTTGTATAACTCTCCTTTGCCTTCCCATTAAAATAGCCCCATTTTTATCCATTTCTCACTTAGTAAAACCTGTTCTTTCTTTCTCTTTACATCCCTGGTTCCTTTTCATTATTCTGATTCCTGCATTTACATTTGGATACATACTCACATAAAAGGATTTGGTTCTAGGATCCACACATGGGGAGAACATATGTCATTTGTTTTTCTGAGTCTGTGCTACTTCACTTAGTATAACAGTTTCTAGTTACATCCATTTACCTGCAAATTTCATGGTTTTGTCTTTCCTTACCACTGAGTAGAACTCCATTGTGTAACAGTAACACATTTCAATATCCACTCATCAGTTGAGGGGTACTTAAGTTGCTTCCATCTCTTAGCTATTGCAAAAACAGCAGCAACAAACATGTGTGTACAAGTGTTTCTGCAATACGATGAGTTCTTTGGGTATATGCAAAGGAGTACTAAAATCATGTCAATGGTAGGCTCATTTTTAGTTTTTAAAGAGTTCTCCACTCTCCTTTAGGGTTTGCACAAGTTTTCAATACTACCAACAGTGGATGAGCATTTCCTTTTCTCCACATCCTTTCTAACATTTGATATCATTTGTTCCCTTTATCTTAGCAAGTCTGACTAGGGTAAGATGAAATCATAAAGTGGTTTTAATTTGGAATTACCTAATTATTAACAATGTTAAACACCTTTTAAGATGTTTCATAGTTATCTTTATTTCTTCCTTTGAGAACTCTCTGTTCAGATCCTTAGACTATCTTTTATTTGGATTACTTGATTTGTTGATTGTTTTTTGTGTTCTTTATATATTCTAAATGTTAAACCTCTGTCAGATGTGTCACTGGTAAAGATTTTCTCCCACTCTGTGGGTTTCCTCATCCCTTTCTTCGTTGTTACTTTTGCTGTACACAAGCTTTTTAGTTTAATGAGGTCTCACTTGTTGATTCTTGACCTGCATTACTGAACAATTGATGTCCAGTTTAGAAAGTCCTTTCCTACACCTATATCTTGCAGGTTATTGCCAATGTTTTCTTCTAACACTTTCAGAGTTTCAGGTTTTACACTGATGTCTTTGATCAACTTGGAGTTGACTTTTGTGCAAGATGAAAGATAAGGATCTAGTTTCCTTCTTCTACAGGTGGAGATCCAGTTTTGCCAGCATCATTTGCTGAAGATGCTATCTTTATATCAGGTGGCTCCAACTGCATGTACTCATGGGCCTTCAATTATGTTCCATTGATCTATGGGTTTATTTTTGTGCAAGAATCATGGTGTTTTATGACTATAGCTCTATAATATAGTTTGAAATCTGGTATAGTAATCCCCCCAGCATTACTCTATATGTTCATGGTTGCTTTGACTATCTGGGGTCTTCTGTGCTTGCATATGAATTTTAGGAGGGTATTTTTTTGAATTCTATAAAGAATGTTAAGGGGAATTCGATTGGCATTACATTGAATCTATAAATGACTTTTGGTAGAATGGCCATTTTCACAATATTAATTCTTCCAATTCATGAGCATGGGAGTTCCTTCAATTTTCTGACTAGTTTTAACTTCAAGTCTATTTTGCTAGGTATTAGAATTGCAATTCCTGATTTTTTCTGAGTACTATTTGCTCTGAATATCTGTTTCCATTCTTTCACCTTAAGATAGTGTCTGTTCTTGAAGATGAGACATGTTTCTTACAGACAACGAAAAGATGGATTTTGTTTTTTAATCCAGTCAACTAGCCTGTGTCTTTTGACTGGGCAGTTTAGTCCACTTATTTTAAAGTTTTTATTGAAATATGTATGTTGATTCCTGTTATTTTATTTCTGTTTGCATTCTTGTCTAACTGCATTCCCACAGTTATAACTTCATTTAGTTTCCTTCTCTTACCCCTTGAGTATTGTCATTCCTTTCTTCAGCTCCTTGTTTTGCTTCAAGAATTCTCTGAAGGCCTGGTTTTATAGACATAAATTCCTTCAGCCTATTTTTGTTGTGGAAGATTTTTCTTTCTCCTTCAACTCTAATAGACATTTTTGCTGGGTAAAGAATTCTGGGTTGGCAACTGTGGTCATTTAGAACTGAGAATACTTTGGTTCCAGCGCTTCTGGCTTTCAACGTTTGCACTGAAAGGTCAGTTGTAATTCTGATGGGTTTTCCTTTATATGTGCCTTTCTGTTTCTCTTTTTCAGCTTTCAGTATTCTCTCTTTGTTCTGTATGTTTAATGTTTTACTGATATGCGGTGGGAGATTTTTTTCTTAGTCTTGTCTATTTGGTGTTCTATGTGCTTCTTGTACTTGTAGGGGATTGTCTTTAATTTGGGAAAATTTTCTCCTACAGTCCTGTTAAAGATCTGGTCCCTACCATTATTCTGAGATTCTTCTCCTTCCTCTATGCCTATGATGCATATTTTTGGTCTTTTCACGGTGTCCCACATTTCTTGAATATTCTATTCCTGTGTTTTCTTGAATTTTTCATAATCTTTGCTTGAGCAGTCTAATTTGTCAGCTTTATCATCCAGACTTGATATTTTGTTTCCATTCTATTGGTGAGGTGTTATGCTGTCATTTCTATTTGGCTTATTGAGTGCTTCACTTCCTTCTTCACTTCAGCCTGCATTTTCTTCAGTATTTCTAGCTATTTTGTGAATTCTGTCAGAAAATTTATTCCTATCTCCTTTCAGTTCTTTGTTTTATTTGTATGTTCTTCAAATTCATTGAATTCTTTGATCATGTTTTTAATTGTTCTTTTGAATTCTGTGTTCTTGGTTATCTCTAGGGAGTTCTCATTCTATAACTCCTCTGTAGGACTATTGGTGCTTGATGGGGACATATTATTTGAGTTTTTCATGTTAATTATTTTTTTGTTTTGACTTTGGCAATGTGGACTTCTTTTGTTGTTTCTAATTCTGATCTAAGATTCAATCCTTCCTTTATTGAGTTTACAACTGTTTCTGTTTGTTTACTTGATGTGACTTTGTTGTTTTCTTATTGGGTATGAAATACTGGTTGGTCTAGGCTTCAGGTTCTCTCTTTTGATTTTATATTGGAGGGTCCAGATGGCTCTAGTTCAGCTACTCAGGCATCCCCACAGAAGCCCAAGTCAGATAGGGATAAGATGCTCTCAGGCTTCCTCTATAGGTCTGGGCCCTTCCAGTCAACAAGCATGGTAAAATTTGGGAAGCTTGATAGGTGGAGCTTCGATTCAGGCAATTTCAGGCACTCTGAAGAAGTCTATGCCCCTATTAAAGGGTGTGGACACCTAATGTTGCAGCAGTCAGCAGGGCTGTAGGTGGTCCCAATGTGGGAGAATGCACAAGTCATGATTTGGAAAACTCACTGCCTCACAGAGTTAAGAGGGTAGTCCAGAGATCTGGGTAGTAAATTCAGAAGCAGGCAGGTGCCCAGGGCTAGAAGGAGAACGGGTTGAATTTGCTCAAGTTGTGGAAGTCAAGGCACAGTGGGTGGGGTAAGACTTACCAAGGAAGAAGACTGGTCTCTGGAGTCCCAGGCCAGATTTTCATTTAAATGGGATATTTCCCATGAAAAAAAAAAACATAAGAAACTGTCATATGTTGAGCCAAAATAAAACTTTCTCTTATAAATTTAAGACTATTGGTTATATGTGTTCCAATAATGTAAATATTACTAATACAGAATATTTGTACTGAGTATAAGATTGTTGCTCTGCATATCCAAAGCTAATGACATGATGAACAAAACTAAAAAAACTGATTAGTACAATGAATTTTGAAAATTATAAGTTAGCTAGAAATAGTCTAGGATGCTATAAGTGGATTGATCATAAGTAGACATTCTGGTGTCTACATAAAAGTTCAGAATGCTAGAGGAAATAAGAGTAGTAAACATTTTGTTCCCAATATTTCAAATGGAAATAAAAACTCTATTAAGAATTAGAGTAGAATACAAACATGTTATATCATGGCAAAGGATTTGTCTTCTTTTTGTCCATTCACTGAGAATTTGTAGGAAATCTGCTTTATGATGATAGACTTGTTTATCTGACAAAGGCAATTTTAAGGCAACAAACCAGTTAGGAAGCATTTTGGGTAGGTCTAGTTAATGTTAGCAGATTTTATTAGCAAAAAGTCTTTTTTTGTTTCAAGGCTAATTATAAGCGTAAAATTGGAATATGTATACTTTATAATTTAGAAACCAAAGAAAAAAAATCAATAAATTGCAGGAGAGGCATATATGTTCATATATGTATATGAACTGAACAAATATTAAAACCCATAATCATATGCACACATATCTAAGTCAGGTAACAAGTAGAGACAGAAAATAGGTGAGTCATGGCCTAGGACCTAGATCCACAGAAACTGAGTATAATGTGGTTAATTGTTGATTTACGAAGTGCTACATTCTGGTAGCCAGAACTACCCCAAATTTACTATTATTGTTATTTGATGATTCTATAAATATACTAGGAAACATGGAATTGTACACTTCAAACATGAATCTTCTTGCATTATATGACCTGGATTATGATATTTAGCATATGTGATTGTGTTTTGATTATTAAACTTACATAAGGAGACTATGGACATGAGACTTTGACTCAGTTACCACTGTTCTTAACACTACTTTAAAATTTTATATTTAAGATAGGTAGCTTGCACATGCAAACTCACTCAACCTTAGCTGAATGACAGCAGATTTTAAAAAGTAAACCTGAAAAACTCTGTTTACCTCTTGTTCAAGTTCCTTTAATTACTTAGGAAATTCAAATACCAGTCTTATCATCTTATCAATGGACTCTGAAGTCTAGAAGTTATAATCCATCTGCCACATTGATTTCTCTTTACAAGAAAGCACTGAAAATTACAAAGAGAAATAGAAAATATTAAAAGTATATTACAGCATGTTGTCTATGAAATGGATTTCAGTTATTTTCTTGATACATCTCATGTATGAAATTTAAAGCTGAAATTTGCATAAAAGTGCTGATATAGCTCATGGATCACAGGCTTTGGTACAATACAACGACAATCCTGGATAAACTTGTCCCAAGACATTATGAAGTAGCTGTCCTAACATCTCAACATCCATTCTCCTTGACTGCAGCTAAACATCTCCTGTTAAATTTAGATATATTCTATATCTTCACTGAAAAAGATTCTGTGAATGGACATGAGTTTTCAAAAATATTCATTTTGATCATATTTTTTCACATTATAGAAACTCATTAGTGAATATTTTGATATACATTAATTCTGAAAATATGTTTTCCAAAAAAATCTTATTACAAAACTATATGAATCTAAGTTTGATGTAATTCTCCCAGGTGCCATTGGTTCTCACCAGTGAGGCACTGGCCAAGCTTCTGAAGACAACTACTGTATTTAAATCAATTCTTGTCTGAAGATACACATGAAAAGTACAGTGAAGAACTACCAACCCCTTCTTCCTATGTTCTTTACTATTCCATCAGAAATGTTACAGAAGGAGGAAGTAAAAGTCAGAAGTTAGGAATAACTGTGACAAAACTGTCTTCTGGATATAACAGAGCCATTGCACTGTGGCTATGGTTGCCTGCACTTCTTGCATCTCTCCAGTGTCTTAAAATGTTTATTATAGAAGCATGGTAGTGGCTTAAAAACAGACATAGTGATCAATGGAATGGACTTGATAACCCATATATAGATTCACTCACTTGCAGTCACCTGATTTTGACAAAGGTGTCAAAAATACATATTGGAGAAAACATAGCATCTTCAGCAAATGGTGCAGGTCAAATAGAATAGATACAAGAACAGTGTTACAATGTCAACATTATAATTACTTGAACAAATAAAAGCCTAACTCTTAAATTTAGTTTTAAGCGTCTGTCTGAACTCAGAAAACACCTGCTCACCTAGATATCAATTGGAATCGTCTGACTCCTAGAACTGAACTAATGGACCTGTCTTGCTGCAATTATGTTTCTGGACTGTGTTCAAGTCAGTCCCCAATGCATAATTTTATTAAAAATAATTTCTCCAGCTTCAGTGAGACAGTACATTATTGACTCCACCCTAATCTTAACAGAGCATCTGCGCTTTTCATCTTTCTTTCTAGAATATCTCTTTCATCAAAGCACACATCCTGACCAATCTCTAGTCTGTCCAATGGAGATAGGATGGGGCTTTCGGTGTTATCTGTTAATTCTTGAAAATACATATAGGCATTCACTCACTCATTGTTTTTTTTGAGTGGAGTACTGATTTGAGGTTGCCTAGGAAATTAGATCAGGTGCTAAGGTTACAAGAAATAAGAGCATGTGGTTTTTCTGGGGTTAGTTAAGAGTCATTAGGCCAGATTGTATCCATTTATAAAAGTCATTCCCGCATACATGTAGAAAAATGAAACTAGATACCTATTTCTCACTTTGCACAAATTCAAATGGCTCAGAGAACTCAATATAACACATGTTAGCTTGACTATGACAGAGGACAAAAAAGGGAATGCACTGGGACTTATAGGGACAGGATGGGACGTCCTGAACAGTCCCCTGTTATCACAGGACATTAACACCAAGAACTGATAAATGTGAACTCATGAAAATAAAATGCTTCTCTATAGCAAAGGACAACATCATTCATATTGAAAGGCAAATCATTTCTCATTATATACAATGAGAAAATATCTTTACCAAGTACATATCTGACACAGGTTTAATATCAGAAATACACTAAGAACTCAAAAAACCAAACAACTCAATTAAACATTATAGCAAGGAACTTAACAGTTCTCAGAAGTTGAAATGAAAATGTTCAGCATCTTTAGCTAGCACAGAAATGCTGATTAAAACTTCGATATTTCATCTTACTCCAGTAAGAGTGGTTAAGATTCAAAAACAAAGGATGACAAATGCTGATGAGGGTGTGCTGAAAGGGTACCTTTATTCACTTCTCGTGAAAGTGAAAAATAATTACAGCCACTATAGAAGTCATGTGAGGGTTTCCCAAGTAGCTATACATAGACTAGCATATGATTCAGCTATATTATTCTTATGGATGTATGCAAAAGACTCTACATCCTACTGTAGAGAAACTTGCTCATCCTTGTTCATTGCTGTTCTATTCACAAATGCCAGGAAATGAAAACAACCCACCTGTCTATAAACTGACACATAGATAACGAAAATATTGTACATTAACACAATGAAATACTATTCAGTTGTTATGAAAAATAAATTTTGAAATCTACAGGTAAATAGATGAAACTGGAAACAGTCATCCAGAATGAGATAACTGAGACCCAGAAAGAGAAATGTCACATGTTCTCTCTAATTTTCACAGGCTAGCTTTCAGTCTTAAGTATGTGTATTTCAACTGGAAAATCCAGAGAGGTCAGGAAACTAGTTAGGAGCTGTGGTGGTTTGAATGAAAACATACCCAAGTAGGTGAATATTTTGGACCCAGTTGTTGGCATTGTTTTGGGAGGTTGTGGAAGGTGTGGCCATGCTGGAAGACGCACATCACTGGGGGTGGTATTAGAGAGTTCTTAAGCCTTGCCAGATCTCAAGTTGCTCTCTTGCTTCTTGTACCTGCTTGAAGGTGTGAGTGCTCTGCTTTCTTCTCCTGTTCCAGCTACCTCTTGCCACCATGCCTCCCTGCCATGACAGACTGTAATTCCCCTGGAACTATAAGCTCAAATAAATTTTTTCTCTAATTTGTTTTGGTTAGTGTTTCTATCACAGCAACAGAAAAGTAACTAACACAGGAGCCATGGGGAAAGGGATCCTAAGCAGATGGAACGTAGTGATATAAAGGAGAAGAAAGGAATAGTGAACTAAGAAGCATTAAATGGGAATGTGGTGGGGAATGGAATGACACAGAAGAGGCTAAAGTATGGGGAGGGATAAATCAACACTAAGGTCCTTTGAAAAAGTCATAGGGAAATTTACTATACTAGAAACTTCTTAAAATATATAACAAAGAATGTAAATGAACTTGCTGGATAATGTGGAGCAATACCCCTACTAAACTCTTCATTTCTTGCAAAGAAGCTTCTTTGATGAGTGGTGACTGGTATACTTGTCTGTAATTATAAGGACCCATGTTTAGCATGTAGTAGGAAAATACATTTGTCAATGACATCCTTGGGGCTTTCTCTAAGATCTATGACCTCTCCAGCCATGTGTATTTGCCTATGTTTACAATACAGCAATGAGCTCCTTTCCATTGTGTGTTTTTAGGTCAAATTAGGTAGCTGTTTATTACCCTCAAGATAAAAGTGCCAACTAAACTATTGCCCCGATATTGTTTGCTGTGCCAGTCATTGTCGTGGTTATTAGCCCTTAAGTTGAGTTGGACCATCAATTGATGTTCTCCATTAGTAGGCTGCATAGTGTTCTCCAAAACTGTAAAAGCTAGCCTTCAAGTGGGTGGCTTCCAGGTCAGGTCCATATCCATTACTCAAAGTCCTGCATATGAAGAATGTCTTATGTTCAGCAATAAGGTCTTACCTTCAAGTTCTGGGAGACAATAAAGGGCTGTGGCAATAACCTATGTAATTTGGGGTGTCTCTTGGATTACCCTGACCAGCAAATTGAAAAGGGACCCTGTGTCATTTCCCTCAACCACATTGGCATGTCAACTGATTTTATCATTATGGAGTTCTTGTTAGGCAATTATTTTGTGAATATTTTGTAGGTGCAGCTTCCCAATCATGTCTAGGAGGCATTACATAGCAGCAGGCATCCTATTCCTATGGCTCTTAGAATCTTTCTGCCCCCTCTTCCACCATGTTTCCTGAGCCTTAGGTGTAGGAGTTGTACATGTATCAGTTAGGCACTACAGAATGCCTTAGTGTCTGAATTTTGATCAGTAATAGTCTCCATCTGTTGCAAAAAAGAAAATACTTAATTAGTTGTAAGAGCTATGCTTGACTCTGAAAAAAAGGATAAGTATTAGAAATTAGTATGAAATTACATTGGTTTAGGAAACTGGCAATAGTAAGTTTTACTCTAGGGTCTATGACCTCTCCAACCATGTGTGCTTGACTATGTGTACGTTACCAAGCAAATACTATCTCCTATCAAAGGACCTTAAGTCCAATTATATAACTGTTGATTACCCCCAAGGTAAAATTGCCACGATTGCTCCACTAGAGATAATTTGCTAAACTGGTCGTTATTATGATTTATAGGCTTTATAGCTAGGCAAGAACATTGATTGATTTTCTCACATTGCAAGTCTTCATTGAAAAGGCTTCTAGGTCAGTTTCAGCTCAGTTACTCCACACAATGTGTTTGAAGTATGTAATGTTTCCAGCAATAGAATTCTACTTTCAAAGCAATAAAGGACTATGATTGTTGCCTATATTATTTTGAGACTCTCTTGCATAGACTACCTTGACCAACAACCCAAAGGAAGTTTTCCCTTGTTGGTCTTTGTGCTGGATAGCTTTAGTGTCAACTTGACACCCTGGGTTGAGGGAACCTCAATTGGGAAATTGCCTCTATTGGACTGGCCTATGGCAATGTCTGAGGTGCATCTTCTTGATGAGTGATGTGAGAGGGCCCAGCCAACTGTGGGTGGTGCCACCCCTGGGCAGGTGGGCCCGAGTGGCATAAGAAAGCAGGCTGAGCAGGGGCCAGGGGAGCAAGTCAGTAAGCAGCATTCCTCCATGGCCTGTGCTCCAGCTCCTGCCTCCAGGTTCCTGCCCTGAGTTCCTATCTTGGGCTCCCTGATGAACTGCAACCTGGGAGATGTAAGCTGAGTAAACTCTTTCCTCCCCAAGTTGGTGTTGGTCAGAGTATTTTGTCACAGCAATGAAGAAACAAACCAGGACAGAAATTGGTACCAGCAAGTGGGATATTGCTGTGACAGACCTGACCTTGGTGTTTTGGGGAGAACTGTGGAAGTGCTTGGAAGTTTGGGCTGGAAAAGCCATTGTGTGCTCAGAGTTTGTCGCAGTAGAGCTTGGAACAGTTATGCTGAAACAGTTGTAGACGATGGAGGCCTGGCTTGTGAAGCTTCAAAGGGAAGCGGAGACCATCCGGGCTGTTTGCGTGAGATTTTAGATTGAGAATCTGTGGGTTCTGGTCAGCTGGGGCTGAAGAATCAGCTTTGATTAAGAAGGGACCAGAACCTAAATCAAAACCTTTGCTTTACTGGGACAATTGATGCTGGTTAGCTGGGGCTGAAAAATCATCTGTAAGTAACAAGAGACCAGCATCACTGTGGTGAAGTCTTCTGGGAGGTATTTCCTCAGGGTCAGCACACAGAGGGGACTGTCACCTCTATTTCAAGCTGGAAGCAGGACTTGGTAATGTGTAAGAGTCTCCTGCATGGTTCTGGTGTTGAAAGATTGAAGGGGTCATAGAGAGCAGCTGAAGCTTGGCACTCCGAGAGGCCAGGAAAGGCCATAGGTGAACGTGCAGCTTCAGTTACAGCAAAGACCCCAGAATTGAAGGGGTCATGGAGAGAAACAGAGGCTTTGCACCCAAAGAGGCAAGAAGAGGCCATTGGTGAAGGTGTAGCCTCAGTTTCAGTGGCGACCCCAGCTTTCTGGAGATGCCGGGACCAGGGGACGACCACCAAGGACAGCGGCAGGTGTGGAATGGAGCTGGCCTGGGTCTGCGAGATGAGCTGAGTGTGCTGTGGACTGCAGAGTCAGAGCAGTGGAGCTGCCAGTACCCTTTGGAGCCAGAAGATAGTGAGTGAATCCCAGATGTCCAGCCTTGAGCTACTTTGCTGGACTTTGGTTTTGCTTAGGTGTGCCCGATTCTTCCCTTTGAAATAAGACAGTACTTGTTTTGGATCTTACAGAAGCCCACCCACAGCTGAGACTTTCAAAAGAGACTATGGACTTTTTAAGTGTTTGGATTTTTTTAAAGAACTGTGGGGTTTTTAAGACTGTACTGTCTCATCTTGTGATATTAATGTTAATATCATGTCTTTGGGAAAAAAAGTGGAAAGTTTATGGTTTAATAGTGATGTTTGTATGTCAAGTTGACAAGGGGTCAATTGTACTGGATAGCTTTAGTGTCAACTTGACACACCTGGGTTGAGGGAACCTCAATTGGGAAATTTCCTCTATTGGACTGGCCTGTGGCCATGCCTGAGGGGCATCTTCTTGATGAGTGATGTGGGAGGGCCCAGCCCACTGTGGGTGGTGGCACCCCTGGGCAGGTAGGCCTGTGTGGCATAAGAAAGGAGGCTGAGCAGGGACCGGGTGAGCAAGTCAGTAAGCAGCATTCCTCCATGGCCTGTGCTCCAGCTCCTGCCTCCCGGTTCCTGCCCTGAGTTCCTATATTGGGCTCCCTGATGAACTGCAACCTGGGAGATGTAAGCTGAGTAAACTCTTTCCTCCCCAAGTTGGTGTTGGTCAGAGTATTTTGTCACAGCAATGAAGAAACAAACCAGGACAGTCCTGTTTCTTCTGTTATATAGCCATCATTAAATACATGCATTCACATATAATTTATATGTGTATTTTTAAGTAGGCTTACAAAAGAATACATGTCCCTATGGTTTTATGAAGTGTTAGTATTATTATTGCTCTTTCCTATCTCTCCCCCTGTGTACTTCTCCCTGCTCCCTCTTGAGTTAAAGTACCCCCATTTTCCCTTTTGATTATGCTGGTTTCTTAGTATTGTCTCTTGTGCATCTTTATCCATTCTCCATCCATCTCCATGACCCCTTTCTATTTTATTGACTCCTTTAGTTACCTCAGGATATATACTTAGACTGGAGGATTTAGAGCTAGGAGTCACAAATGAGAGATAACATGCACTACCTGTTTTTCTGAGTTTGGGCTATCTCACTAACTGTAAGAGTTTCCAGATCCACTTGCCTAGAAATTTTACGATTCCACTTTCCTTTACAGCTGAATAGAACTCCATTGTGCAAATGTACCACATTTTCATTATCGATTCATCAGTAAAGGGACATTTAAGTTGTTTCTATTTCCCAGCCACTGTGAAAACTGCAGATACAAACATGGCTAATCAAATATCTCTGTAGTAGGATGCCAAGGAGTGTTAAAGCTGGGTCATATGGTAGATCTACTTTTAGTATTTTTTGGAAAACATTTTATTTATTTTTTTATTAGTATACATGTACTGCCTGCATATGTGTAAGTACACCCACGTCATTCAATTCTGTGGAGGTCAGAAGAGGGCACTGGATTGCCCTAAACCTGAAGTTACAGTTGGTTGTCAGCCACCATGTGGGGCCTGAGAACTGAACCCAGGTCCTCTGCAGGAGCAGTCAGCACTCTTAACCACTGAGCCATCTCTCCAATCCCAACTTTTAGTTTTTTAAAAATGCCAACTCTCCACTCTGATTTACCGAGAGTCCATAGTTACTTTCGGTCTGAACATCTACAGCTGGCAGCTGAAACAGGGACCCGAAAGATGCCACGCATTCATAAAGAAGTCAGGCACTAAGAAGTTAGGCACTGGGAACCGAAAGGGAACACGGTCCACTAAAAAAGTAAGTGAAATTTTCCAGAAAATAAAAAGCAGAGTCGAGGGGAATTCCTCATCCCTAGAAGCACGGTATATTCAGCTGTTAAAAGCTTTGTTAAAAGGCTCTAGGGTAAAAGTTAAAGGTTCTACATGTAGTGAATTGTTTAACCAAGTGCATAAGCATTAGCACTGTTACTGGTTTCATCCAGAAGGCCAAACAATATTAACCTTAAAGACACAGAACCAGATTGTAAAGACAGATGTGTGCATCAAAGAGGGGAAAATACCTCCATTCTTGTGTGGTCATTGTGTGGCCTGATGTCTAATGCCCTGAAACTTTGCAGACAGACTACAAGGAATCAGTAAGGAAAGTGATCTGATGGGGAGATAGGGCAACTTAGTATAAAGATAGATTGGAAGGGATATGCTTCTACTGATTATATGTAGAATTGCACATTTTGGGGGATTCCTAAATATATTGAAACTGAACACACCAACTATAGGGAAAACAGGGAGTCAGAAAAAGTGGACACTTCTGAGAACAATAAATCCTCTAACATGGAGGGAGTTTATTTGCCCAAGATAAAGGCGGAAAGGGATTCTTTTTCCTCTGATACAGAGAATAGCAGAGAAGAACAAATCATAATAAAAAAAGAGTGAGTATCATCAGCTGTCAAAAGAGATACCTAGTCTCCACAGGAAGACTAGCTTCCCCATTCCTCTCATCAATGTCCCTCCCCGAAGGCCTCTCACAGGTTGGCTCTTACTCCAAATCCCTGGACTACATTCCCAAACCAGATTCACTCCCCACCATAATACAGAACACTAAATCCTCATCCAGGAGGCTCCTTCAGGGCCAAATTCCCAGCCTTGGGATCAGGCAGACTGACCTGCTCAGCAAGGACTCGGCCAAATTTCCAGCCCCAGGATTAGGCAGCTAGGACTCTGGTAAATTGGATCAAGCTCACTGCCTCTCTCCCCCATTTCTCTCATCCACCTTCATTCTGTCCCCTGCTGGCCTCTCTTACAGGCATGCTTCACTCCCACCCCATCCCCTGCCTGCCTCTCTCATAGGCAGGCTCAGCCTGGGCTCCAACCCATACTCTACAGGAGGATTAGGTGCCCCATTCTCTCATCACTGCTCCTCCCTTAAGGCCTCTATCACAGGTTGGCTGTTTTAGTTTGTTTCTTCATTGTTGTGACAAAACACTCTGACCACTACCAACTTGGGCAGGAAAGGGTTTATTCAGCTTACATCTCCCAGGTTGCAGTTCATCAGGGAGCCCAAGATAGGAACTCAGGGCAGGAACCTGGAGGCAGGATCTGGAGCACAGGCCATGGAGGAATGCTGCTCACTGGCTAGCTCCCCTGGCCCCTGCTCAGCCTGCTTTCTTATGCAACATAGACCCACCTGTCCAGGGGTGGCACCACCCACAGTGGGCTGGGCCCTCCCACATCACTCATCAAGATGCCCCTCAGACATGGCTAAAGGCCAGTCCAATAGAGGACATTCCCCAATGAGGCTCCCTCAACCCAGGTGTGTCAAGTTGACACTAAAGCTATCCAGCACAACTCACCCCTTGTCAACTTGACATACAAACATCACTATTAAACCATAACTTTCCAATTTCTGTCCCCAAGATATGATGTTAATATCACAACATAAGACAGTACAACCTTAAAAACATCACAGTCCTAAAAAAATCTAAACACTTAAAAGTTCATAGTCTCTTTTAAAAGTCTCTAATGTGGGTGGGCTTCTGTAAAATCCAAAACAATTCCTGTCTTATTTCAAATGGAAGAATCAGGTACACCTAAGCAAAACCAAAGTCCAGCAAAGTTACTCAAGGGTGGACATCTGAGACTCACGATCTTCTGGGCTCCAAAGGGTACTGGTAGATCCACTGCTCTGACTCTGCAGTCCACAGCACACTCAGCTTATCTCACAGACCCAGACCAGCTCCATTCCATACTTACTGCTGTCCTTGGTGGTCATCCCATGGTCCTGGCATCTCCAAAACCTGGGGTCTCCACTGAAACTGAGGCTACACCTTCAGCAATGGCCTCTTCTTGCCTCTTGGGGAGCAAAGCCTCACATTCTTTCCATGATCCCTTCAATCTTGGGGTCTTCACTGCAACTGAAGCTACACTTTCACCTATGGCCTTTCCTGGCCTCTCAGAGTGCCAGGCCTCAGCTGCTATCTGTGACCCCTTCACACTTTGAACACCAGAAACATGCAGGAGACTCTTATGCATTACCAAGTCCTGCTTCTAGCTTGAAATAGACGTGCAGGTCCCCTCTGTGTGCTGACCCTGAGGAAATACCTCCCAGAAGACTACACCTCAGTGATGCTGGTCTCTTGTTATTTACAGCTGATTTTTCAGCTCCAGCTAACCAGCATCAATTTTCCCAGGAAAGCAAAGGTTTTACTTCAGGTTCTGGTCTCTTCTTAATCACAGCTGATTCTTCACCCCAGCTGACCAGAACCCACAGATTCTCAATCCCAAATCTCACACAAACAGCCCTGATAGTCTCCGCTTCCCTTTGAAGCTTCACAAGCCAGGCCTTCATCATCTACAACTCTTTCAGCATAACTTTTCCAAGCTCTACTGCATCAAACTCTGAGCATGAAATGGCTTTTCCAGCCCAAAGTTCCAAACACTTCCACCATCCTCCCAAAAACACCAAGGTCAGGTTTGTCACAGCAATATCCACTCTCTGGTACCAATTTCTGTCTTAGTTTGTTTCTTCATTGCTGTGACAAAACACTCTGACCACTACCAACTTGGGGAGGAAAGGGTTTATTCAGCTTATATTTCTCAGGTCACAGTTCATCAGGGAGCCCAAGGTAGGAACTCAGAGCAGGAATCTGGAGGCAGGAGCTGGAGCACAGGCCATGGAGGAACACTGCTTACTGGCTAGCTCCCCTGGCCCCTGCTTAGCCTGCTTTCTTATGCAACACAGACCCACCTGCCCAGGGGTGGCACCACCCACAGTGGGCTGGGCCCTCCCACATCACTCATCAAGAAGATGCCCCTCAGAGGTGGCCAGTCCAAAAGATGAAATTCCTCAATTGAGGCACCCTCAACCCAGGTGTATCAGGTGTGTCAAGTTGACACTAAAGCTATCCAGCACACTGGGTCTTACTCTTTAACTCCAAATCCCTAGACTACCTTTCAAAACCAGATTAACCAACCACCCTACCATAGATCCCTAAATTCTCACCCAGGTGGCCCCCTCACAGCCAAACTCCCAGCTTCGGGTTTAGGCAGACAGACCTGCTCAGCCAGGATTCTGAACCAAAATTTAATTAAACAAAAGCAGAGTTCTTTTTTAATACATAAGCAACAAAGAATATCCATATGCCCAGATGGCAATGCAAAACACAGGCAATATGAAAAACCAGGAAAATATGTCCCCAACAATGGAAGTGCAGAACATTGAGAACCACCCTGTAGAACCCAGGACACAAAATTTAAAAGAACAAAATAAACATGATCAGAATTACAAACTTTTGATGGAAGCTCAATAATATACAAATATGCAGCTTAATAAAATATCAAAAACAATTCATAATTTGAAAGTGAATTCACTAAAGTGATAGAAATACTGAAGAAAACCCAAATGGAAATGAACACGGGACTGAAAGACTCAATAAAATAAGTAGAAACAACAGGAGAAAGTCTCACAAGCAGAATGAATGAAATGGAAAACAGAATATCAAGACTGAAGGGTAAAGTTGAATATCTGGACTCCATAATAAAGACTTATGCAAAATTCAAAAAAAACACAGGAATGGAATACTCAGGAAATGTGGGATGACCAAATATACGTATTATAGGCATACAGGAAGGAGAAGAAGATCAAACCAATGGCATTGAACAGATCTTCAATAGGATTGTAGAAGAAAAATTTCCTAAATTAGGTAAAGATATACCTGTAGAGATTCAAAAAGCATAGAGAACATCATTAAGACATGATCAGAACAGAAAGTCCACATGACATATCATAGTAAAAACATTAAATGTACCAAACAAAGAGAAGGAACTGAAAGCTGCAGGAGAAAAACAATAAGTTACATATAAAGGAAAACCCATCAGAATCACAGCTGACTTTTCAATGCAAATTATGAAAGCCAGAAGATCCTGGAACAAAGTATTCCCAGTTCTAAACAACCATGGATGCCAACCCCAAATTTTTTATCCAGGAAAACTATCTATCAAGGTCAAAGGGGAACAGAAAATTTTCCATGACGCACATAGGCTGAACGAATTCATGTATTCAAAACCAGCATTACAGAGACTACTTGAAGCAATACAAAGGACTGAAGAAAGGCATGAGTATGCCCAAAATGCTACACAAAGCAAATAAAGAAAGGTGTAACATCAGAAACATAAAATAGGGCCACAAACACAAAGAAATTAAAATGACAGTACACAACCCACACATTTGAATAATAATAATACTAAATATCAATGACCTCAACTCCCCTGTCAAGACACAGGCTGATACAATTGATCAAGAAAGAAAACACATCTTTTTGTTGTCTTCAAGAAACTCATCTCACTTCTGAAGATAAACTCTACCTTAGAGTGAAAGGATGGAAAAAAATATTTATTCCAAGCAAATGGCCATAAGAAGCAAACAGGTGCTACAATTTTGATATCTGACAAAACAGACTTCAAATTAAAACTCATCTGATGAGATAAGGAGAGTTACTTCATTCTAATCAGAGGAACAATTGATCAAGAAGATGTTTCAATCATGAACATTTATGCACCAAATTCTGGAGGACCTAATTTCATAAAATCAGTAGTCCAGGACTATAGAACAGATTGGCACCAACTCAGTGATAGTGGGCAACTTTAATACCCCATTTTCTTCAATAAACATGTCAGCTGGACAAAGAATAAACAGAGACATCTGAATTAAATGACATACTATATGCAATGAACCTAAGAGTTATATATACAGAATATTCCACCCAAGCACCAAAGAACACACTTTCTACTCAGCAGCTCATGCAACTTATTCTAAAATTGACCACATTCAGGGGCACAAAACAAACCTCAGCAAATATAAAAAAATTGAAATAATTCCATGCCTTCTATCAGACCACAGTGCAATAAAGTTTATAATCAACAGCAAAATAATTACACATATACTATCCCTACATGAGTCCATGAGTATAGCTGAAAATTGCATAACTAGATTCTAGTGGATGAACTTGTACCGAAGGATATCTGGGGACATGAACTTTACATGATAGTATTTAACACAAATGACAGAATGTATAAACTCCAGTGAGAGGGCTTGGGGAGGGTGCCAAAAGGGAAGTGAGAATAAATGTAATTTTCTGTATGAAATGCAAAAAATTCAATTTTAATTTTTTTTAAAAAAGAAAAAACGTGGAGTCAGGATCTTGCTCTTAAAGTGGATCATGTACTTTAGAAAATGTGACCACATGGTCAAGCTTGAATAAAATAACATGATAAAGAGGCTATGAGGACACTACCTCAAATGTCATTGAAAAATAATAATACTGAATTTCAGAGATACAAACTGTTGTGACGTAGGTTGGCAAAACAAAATAAAGTTGTAAATCATTAGTAACTTTGGTAGGTTGTTATAACAGAATCATAATCCTAAATTTCTTAAAGTCTTGAACTTGGTGTTGATGCATTCCTTTGCCAGTTACTCTTCCTTAATCTAAGATTTATAATTAATAAATTTCCCTTATTTCTCTAAATGTTGGATCATCCAAAAACCCAAGCATTTGTAACTCACAGTGGAACCAACAGCATAGATAAGGCTATCTACTATGGAATCTCTGTGGTCAGCATTCCCTTGTTTCAGATCAACCTGATAATGTTGCTCACATGAAGACCAAAGGAGCAGGTGGACTTCCTCACAATGTCAAGTACAGACCTGCTCAATGGAATAAAGAGAGTCATCAATGACATTTCATGAGTACAATGCTTTTCAGATAGGTAGTACTTAAGATACGTTCTCTCAACAATAACTAGATTTCACTCAATTTTGAATCTGATATTTTTTAAATGCATAATTGTTCAACCACTATTAAATGAGCTTTTACTACTAATCAACACTGCAAATTTTCTGCTATAGATTTACTACACAAGTAGTTATTACAAGAAAAAATATGATGCTAAAAATAAAATTTCTATAATGTTAAATTAGAGAACACAACTTTTACAAATAAGACCAATCCAA
>NW_008343553.1:96758-111229 GCF_000622305.1 Nannospalax galili | reverse complement strand
ATTATGTAATGACCAAAACAGGATAGTTCTCACATCTCCTTAAACATTTATAAGCTCCTTTTGTTAGCAATCTTGAAAGTCCCCTCTTCTAGTACTTAATAAGACATGTAAATTATGAATCACATTCACTGTACATACTGTAGAATACTATTTCTGTGGTTAAACTGTAGGGTGGTATCTGTGAGTACACACACACACACTCCACTAATGAATGCAATAAGAGTCTGCAAAATATATAATCTCAAGTGTGCATCAATATCTTTAATGTTATGTTAGATTTTAACCCAAGTTAGGTTAGATTTTTAAAAGTCTAATGAAGCTCAGATAGACTGAAAACACACAGACATATGCACTGACCATAGGATAAACAAATGCAAAACCAATAGAGAAAAGAACTTGGGGAAATTCGAATTTTCATGGAAGTTAATAGTCTTTTTAAAATATTTTTTTAGAAGAAGTGTTTCATTACAGCTTTAACATACTCAATAACAGTTTCCAGAGCAAAGATACATCTCTTTCAAAAGTGGTTATAAAAATTTTAGGTTCACTGTTGAATTAATACAGTTATTACAATGTTGAATTCAGTATAAGTCCTGTAAGGCATGAAATTGAATGAGTTTTTGTTGGGGCCGCCTGAGTGCAGCAGCACCCTGGGCCTATGAGTTCCAGAGCACTTCTGCAGCCTGACCTAGAGTCAGCCCACCTGTCAGGTCACTTTCAATTCTTCCGCCCAGCACAGGTTAAGGGGGAGGGATGGGAAAACTCATTGCCAGCATAGGATTGGCTCCACCTGGCCCTGCCTCATTCCTGGCGTGCAGAGGGAGTGGCTCCTCAGCCCATAGGTCCGCGACACCAGAAGGAACTGTCACTCACAGCTCAAACTTCCCGCTGTGAGACTTTGTCTTTAAATACCTGTGCCTGCTACAATAAAGTGTGCTCCTGCTCTGACTCTGCACCCAGCTCTGTGTGTTCCTTTTGAGCTGCGCACTTACCATGCTGCTCAGCCCCGAGGGAAATGGATTATAGGCTGGTACCGAGGACTCCTTTTCCCCCTCCCTGCATGTCAGAACCTGACAAGTTTTTAACCCTTAAAAAAGATCTCCATTTCATTTTAAAATATACTGTTTCTTACAGAAAGACTCATTGTTTTTGCTAATAACATTGAGGTGTTAGTGCATGCGTTTCCAATCTGTATGCATCTGATTATTACTAGTCATTATCAGTTGCACTCATTTCTTTGGCACCTGTGTGTTATTATTTTTATTTTTTTATTGATATTTTAAAATTTCATATAGTTCTATCCAGACCCCCTCTCCAAATCCATGCCTCTGCCCACTCCCACCAAATGCTATGCACTCTGCCATGCATGCTGAGACCTATTCATTCAGGTGCTTGTACCCAAATTTCCTTCAGTGTAATGCATCCACTGGAGTCTAATCAGCCCATCCAGTGGTCATATGTAAGTCATACTCTCCCTCACCCAGCAGCAACTAGTCTCAAATAGCTCTTGATCTAGTGCTACCTGCCGCCTATTGCTCACCTCCCCTTTGGACCCCTGTTTCATTGAGCTGACATGGGTCCTGCGTTGGATGCCACTGTTGCTGCAGGCACATATGAGCAAGCCTCCATTGGCCTGGAAGCCTCCACCTCATATGTTCATGAGCCAGCCCTAGCTCTTACAATCTTTCTGCCTCCTCTTCTGCAATGGTCCCTGAGCCATGGGTGGGTGAGGTTCCATTTAGGAGCCCCATACTATACTCTCCAGTCTCTTATTCTCCAAAATTTGGCCCCTTGAGGCCTTCTGTGTGTAACACATTCTGATGTACATGGAAGCCTCACTGGTGAGAGTTAAGGGGTGCATTCTCCCTTTCTCTACCCCTTATTCCACTATGTTCCAGGAGCCATGGTTGTAGGAATTCAACTGCAGATGTGTCACCTAGTACTGGGCATGTCCCAAGTGTATGTTCTCAATTCCTGACCAGATGTGCAACTCTGCAGTAGCCTCCACCTGTTGCAAAAATAAGTTTCTTTGATGAGTGCTGTACAGCATGTTATTTGCTCTAAGGGAGGTCCTAGGTATACATATGCATTAATGTTCAGACACTACATGCATTTCTTATAGGGTTTCTAGGGGATCACTTTTCTCTCTAGGTTTCCTAGCCCCCCAAGATTAATTTTTGTTCAGGTATGGAAGATAAATTGGTGGGTGTTTCAAGTTCTTGCAAGGTAGTAGACTGGTAAGAGTTCTGGCTGAGCAGGTCTGTCTGCCTGATCCAGAGCCTAGGAAGTTGGTGGTAGGGGGACCACCTGGGGAGGGGCTTAGGGATCTATGGTAGCATGTTTAGCTGGTCTGGAGTAAGAAGCTAGTCCAGGGATCTGAGGTAAAGAGAAATTTCCCTAAATTAAAGAAAGATATACACGTACAAATACAAGAAGCACATAGAACACTGAAAAGAAGGGACCAGAAAAGAAAATCCCCATAGTAAATCATAGTAAAACCTCTAAAAGCACAGAACAAAAAGAGAATACTGATGCTGCAAGAGAAAAACAATTCTCATATACAGGAAAACCCATCAGAATTACAGAGACTTCTCAATGCAAACTATGAAAGACAGAAGAGCATGGACCAAAATATACCAAGTTCCAAGTGATCATAGATGGCAACCTAGAACACTATACCCAAGAGGCAACAGATAGAAAATACATGAAAGTATAATTGTGGAAACAAAAAATTGGTCCAAGAATGCAAATAGAAATTAAAATGACAGTAACCAAGACCCATCTTTCAATAATAGCTTTAAATATCAATGTCCTCAAACCCCCAGTCAAAACACATAGACTAATTGAATGGATTAGGAAACAAAAATCCATCTTTTTGCTGCCTGGAAGAAACTCATCTCATCTTCAAGGATAAAGTACCTCCATTGCCACATTCCTTCTCTCCCCCTTTCTAAATATACTTTTGTTGATTTTTTGTGGATTTCATATACTACATCTTAATCATATTTAGATCCCTCCCTTATCTTCCCTCCCTCCAAAGACCCTTTCCAGATTTCATGCATTCTGTAATATATGTTAAGGACTGTTGAGTCAAGTTTGTGTCCTCAGATGTCCCTTTGTTTCAGATCATCCACTGGAGTCTGGTGAGCTTATCTAGAAACAATTCCCTAAAGAAGACAGAGGTCATAGATCCTACAGAAAACTCCATGTCTGCTATATTCCTAGGAAAATGTAATTTCTTATGGTGAGCTAATATGGATCTTTGTATCTAGAGACAAGCATACTTGTCACCACTCATCAAAGAAGCTTCTTTTTGCAACAGATGGAGCCTATTACGGAGTTCCACAACCGGTCAAACCCAGAGAATAAGCGTCTTTAAGATGCTCAGCCCCAAGTGTCCCATTTACAACAGAAGTTCTACACATAAGCCTCATAGAACATAGTGGAACAGGCTGTAGAGAGAATAGTAATACATCGCTCAACTCTCACCAGCAAAACTTCATTCAACAGAGGGTAATTAACACAGAAAGTCACAATCAGTCAAAATGTAGAAAATAAAAGACTTCAGAGTGTTTGTCCCTGGATAGGACTCTTATATTAAACCTCACCCACCCAGGGCTCAGTAACCAGTTCAGAAGAGGGGATAGAAAGATTGTAAGAGCCAGGAGTAGTGGATGACAAAAAGGAAACAGAGTTTTCCAGGCTTCTTGGAACATATATATGTGAACTGATTTTTTTTATTTTGGAATTTTATACATGAGATTGCCTTTGCATTATTTCTGTCCCTTCGTGTCCCCCACCAACTCCTCCCATGCCCCCGACTCCTAATTAATTTCTTGCCCTCATCTTTGGTTATTGTTATATGTACATAAATACAAATATTAAAATCCATATATAATTTAGTTAACAAAACAAAATAAAACTAGATTTTCATATAAAAAAGTGTTACAGAAAGCTGTTAGTTTTAATTCACACATAGATATATTAGATAATACTTGAAATAATGAGTAGTAATCAGAATACATCCTCTAGGAGAGTCCCTTAAGTCCTTCGTGCTCTAATCAAGTTTTGATCTTCAGAGTTGTCAGAAACAAGTAAGTGTAAGTTATCACTTACCTGGATCCGTACTATTCACAGCTCTTTGTATAGCATAAATAATGCAAGAAACATTTTGTCATTGGTTGTCATGATGAAGTACAAAATATCTCCAAGCTTGCACAAACATTGTTTGGGAATTCAGAAAGTTCAGTAGGTGATGCTCTTTTGAGTATAATTCTGGATTAAGTCTCCATTCTGCTCTGCATATCCTGATACCCAATTCCTAATAGAAAAGTGGCTAAATTCCATCCCAGGAATACTGTTCCAATTGCCTTAAGTGGCACTCATGAATAATATCATAGTTTCAGTACAGAAAGAGAAGAAAGGTTTAAATATTATTATTCAGATAATATCAGATAACTGATATCAGATAACTAATTTCTTCATTCCTACCTCTCAACCTTTGGAAGGCATTCACAAAGGTCCAGTGTAGGAGAAATTTTGATGTTCTCTTCTGAACCAAATCATTTATTGCTGCTTTACAGACACAACATATCAAGGAAGCAGTCAATGGAATTTTTCATGCTGTTTTGATAAGTTGAATAATGCTTAATTTCATGTCAATGAGCCAAAAAACATGAGTATACTTTAATGATTATGAATCTGGTACACTTCCTACTTTAAGTCATAAATACAATAAAATTTGAAACAGTCTTTAGTGATTTCTATTAAGGCTTAGATGTAGGGGACAGTTATCTACTTAGCAACAATAGGCCGTTATACATATTTTTTCAATGCATCAACTTGTTAGAAAGAAAGCATGTTTGAGGAAGCTGCCAATTCTCCAATTTTTGACAAGCTGTCTACCAAAAGACTTTCTTGCAACAATGAATAGGCTATTCTAGACATGTTTATTTACATACACTTTAATATACCTTGTGCTGAAAGGAGACAAATAATAACTTGAATAGATATCAGATTACTTTATTCAATGCAAATGAGAAGATAAACTCAAATTCTCTAATACAAACGACATAAATCTGGTGAATGAGGATGAAAACGCTCCCTGTACGGCTTTCTTTTGTTAGGAAGAAACTTCATGTCAAATGTGTACTTTCATATTTTCTCTTTTTGAAGTCAGTAAAGTAGCCAAATGAACAGAGAACAATACATATGACAAAATTCAGAAAATACTTTTCATTTTGAAAATTTCATCGAGTACATTTATCAGAATTAGTTACAGAAGTTTATTTCCCTTTTGTTATATTTCTACATTTGAGAGAGATATTCTAGGTTTTCAATCTTTTCAAATTCATCCAAGAGTTATAGTTAAAAACTCAAATCTAAAGCATAAAAATTTATATCCTTGATTATCTAATATCCATTTCATTAAGATATGTTCTTGAGAAAAGAAGATATTATTTTGTAACTCAATGAAAAACTGAGTATTGTTTTAGTTTCATTTCTGTTTCTCTGATAAAATACCCACACAAAAATCAACGTAGAAGAAAAAGGTGTTTACCTTACAACTCTAGGTTTCAGTCCATCACTGTGGTGAGGTGAAGGCATAAATTTTATGTCATTAATTACACCACATCCAAGAATACTGAAAGGATAAATATATTCATGCCTAGTACTCAGGCAGCTTTCTCTATATACAGCCCAAGGCTCAAAGCTAGAATGCTCTGCTCACTTTCAAGCTGTGTCTTCCACATCAATCAAGAAAATCACTCATAGACATGCCCACAGACCAACCTGATTTAGACAGTCCCTCATTGAGGCTCTCCTCTGAAGTGATTCTTGATTGTGTTGACAATGAAAATTAGCAATCACAGGCTGTCCACACCCCATCTTCCCTTGTCCCTGTCCTGATTTGTCTGCCACAGATCTGCCTACTAACCAGTTCAGTCAGACCCCACCCACCATGCCTTGATTCCCCTGAACCCCCACACAGCTCCACACTCTTCCCAGACTCTATCCTTCTTCTAGCCTTAGGCCTAGACCCATTAAAGCACTTTCTGCCTTAGATCTCTGGACTACCCTCTTAGCCCAGGCCCTGTCCACTGCATCCTGATCCCCTAGAACCAGACTAATTGTATTCTTCAGTTAAAGGGCCCACACATAATCTGTCTATTTTGGTAGACCCTCCACAGGCTGTCCCCACCCCTGCCTTGCCCCTGACCTACTGATCTGCCTGCCACAAACCTGCCTACTATTATGGTAAGGTAGACCCCCCATTATGCCTTAATTTTCCCTGCACCTTGAGCAACTCCACTCTCTCCCCAAAGTCTGTTCCCCTTCTACCCTTGAGCCAAGGATGGCTCTTGAACTTCCATGCCTCAGTTCTCTGGACTAGCCTACTGACCCAGTCCCTACACAGTGCATCCTAATCCCCTGCAACCAGACTAATTGTACTCTCCAGCTAAAGGCCCCACACCTGTACTCTCTAATTTGCTAAACCCTCCCCAGGCTACCCACCTCCACCTTGCCCTTAGCCCCTCTCCTGATCTAACTGCCACAGACCAATGAGAACTACTGGTCTACTATCCTGTGAGAACCTGTACCAACTAACTTCAGTACCTGAGCAAATAACAACCAAGCTGTGTCAACATATAAACAGAAAAAAACTTCAACTAAACAAATGCAGAAAAGGATTTCCTATTAGATACACAGCCAACCAAAGACATCTATATGCTCCAAAAAATCCCACAAAAACACAGATAATGTGAAAAGCCAAGGGCCTATGTCCTCCAAAAAACCCACCAGTCTTTCAGATACATACCAAAATGAGAATCACCATGAAGAACCCCAAAGCACAGAATTTAATAGAACAATCATAAATATGATCAAAGAATTTAAAGCACACAGAGTCAAACAACTCAAAAAGGACAAGCATATTTCATAAACCTACTGAAAAGTACACATATAATTCACGTGTGAGTTCATGTGTATGGCTGTAACAAACATCAGTGCCAGGCAAGGGAAACTTCCCTCCAAATTCTTTGTCAGGATAGTCCAAAATACTCCCAAAATAATATTGCTATAGTCCTTGATTGCATCCCAGAACGTAAAGGTAATACCTATTGCTGAAGACCCGACAAACGTTAGATGCAGTACTTGGAGCAACTGAGTTGGAACTGACCTGGCAGCCTCCTCACCAAAACTAGTCCTCTTAGTCCATCAGAAGATGCATGAAAGCTGGCAAGGAAGAAAAAATAATCAGTGATCTTGTCACACTATAAATCTTATTAACCATGACAATGACCAGCTCAGCAAATTTTCTCAGTGATTCAATAGTGGCACATCAACAACTGTCTTAAAGGTATTAAGAACCACTCAATAGGAGGGAATCTATGCATGGTACTATCAATGTAGCCAAGTACACATGCTTGAAGAAGTCATTTAACCTACAGGAGAACCTACTTCTATCACTTTCTTACATGAAATTTCTTTCCAATTTCCAAATATGCATCCTTACATTGAAAGACAAGCATAGCTCTTACCATTTGTCAAAGAAGCTACCTTTTGCAAAGATAGAGAATATTACACAGTTCTAGAATGCATCAAATGCAGAGAATAGGTGTCTCTGAGGTGCTCAATTCTAAGAGATATGTCTACAATGCAATACTACCCTTATGGCTCAAGAACCCCTGCAGAGGATGGGGTGGAAAGAATGTAAGAACCAGGGAGAAAAGACAACTGCTGCTAGTTAATGCATTCCTAGACATGATAGGGTAGCCACACCTATGAAGTCTACAGTATGGTGGTTTTAAAAGATCTTCTTCATAGTAACACAACCCGTTAACATGTCAAGGTGGATGGGGGAAATTTCACAGGGTCCCACCTCAAGATGAAGAATTTCAGGCAATAGATGCTGAGGGAGGGAGAGTCAGTTTTCTTTAGGAACTGACTCCCAGAGAGGTTACCTAATAAGTAAGTGGGAAGTCCTAAACATATACACACAAAAGCACTACTAATTGGACTCAGCTCATTTTATATATCTATATTTATAAATTCTTGTATATATTTAACAAATAACCAAAGAAGAAGAGAAGAAATTCAGAGACAGTGGGATGGTGGCTAATGGGAGAAGTTGGAAGTGACTGGGTTGGATGGAAATAATGCATATACAATACTCGTGTATGAAATTCTCAAAAAAAAGTACTGAAAAAACATGCAGGTCAAACACTCACACATAAAATAAAAAATAAATCCCTTTTAAAATTTTAAAGGAAGTTTTCAAAATAGAGGATCAACCACAGCTTATGCAATCAAGTTTCTAGAGCACTGTAGTCAAATTTTCCAAATGTGGTTAAGAAAAACAATCACATTTAGAACACATAAGTCTGGATCCAAGACTCCTAAACAGATCTTCTTCAATCCACACCTACAAGAGAATAGAACCAGGATAATAAATTAATGATGATGATTAAAGAGGATGGGTGCAGAGCAGCACTGTAGTCAGTGAGGGAGGGACAAGATTAATAAAGTCATAAGAAGGAGGCAGTAGCACAGAAAGAAACAAAGTTGTGGGGTATGTAAGCATATTTTTAAATTTAGGTTTAGGCATGAAAGGGAATGTGTTTTTGTCAACCTTGGAGGAATGGACCAGGATCCATAAGATGGTGTCAAATTCCCTGAAGCTGGAGTTAAAAGCATCTCTGATATGCCCTGACGTGGGAGAAAGGGAAGGGACATGGGTCATCTGGAAGAGCAGCAAGCATTCCCAACCGCTGAGATGTCTCTTCGGGAGCAAAATTGATGCAGCTACAACCTTGGGTCCTAGGTCAGCGAGAACGTTGATGTAGATGAGTATTTTTAACTAAAGGAGGGTTGTATAGTCTTTCCAGGTTATGAATAAAAAGAAGGAAACCCTTGAAGTATTGTGCAAATGTTTTTCTCTATTAAAAATTCTTATATTGAGCCATTGCCCTCAAGAGCCAAAGCTAGTATAATATGGCTCAGTTTCTAAAATGGAACCTTTGTTAAAGTCCATCCTGACTTTTGATCAGGAGATAACTTTCATTTCATTACTGACACCAAATGAAAACCCAGTGCCACTAGTACACTAGTAGTCAAATAAATGAACTCAAAGGCAGACCCCACACTATGTTGTAGCCTCACACATCACAAATACTTATACCTGAAGGTCCATAACCAGCAGTGCTTACCTCCACAGAAACTAAAGTCCTGTTATTCCATGACTCTAGACATAAAAATTTTGGCTGATTGTGCCAGAACCCATCACCAGTGCCACTCATCTAGCATTTACAGAGAAACCACTAGAAATTGTACATTACTGGAGCATACCTCTGCAGTACCTAAGGAAAAACTCCTACACACCTCATATATTAGAATTTATTAAAAAAAAAGGAATTTATCTATTTCTGCTGGAGGCTAGGTAACCTTTGGTATGCAACAGTGCAAAGCCTGAGGTCACACCCATCACGGCCTTTCTAACCTGGCATCAGATCTGCTGCCACTGTCAACAGCACTCTCCTCTGCAGCAACTTTAGCCTTGTGTGTTTTAAAGACATACCACTGCCTCCACAAACACCTGAAGTCCAGGTCACTGGACTACTTATAGTCAGTATTCATCTTCTTGTATTTCTGTGATCACTCAAAACCAAAGCCAAAGCTAATACCTGGAGGTTGCTCTCCAGCAAGTTCAACCTAACCAGCAAGCTCCCAGTTTAGTCAAGATATTCTGTCTCAAAAAATAAGGTGGAGAAAAGTAAATGATGATACCTGATGTTAACTTCTGGCATCCATATTTATACACACACATGCACACATACACACATGTGCTCTTGGAAATGGTTGTTACATGGGAAATATTGGCACCAATCAAAGACACAGGAACGATGAAAAAGGAAGAAAGCATGAAGCTTCTACCACACTGATTTTCTACCAAAAGACCATAATGCAGAAGAAATCTATGAAATGCTTAAAGGTGGCTCGAAATGGTCACATAGAATCTCAAAAAGATGCTAGAGAACTGGAAAGTTTTCATAACAGTGAAATCAGGAAAAAAATTCATGATCTGAACAGCAAATTCAAAAGAGAAGTGTTTAAACACCCAAATGAAATCAAACAAACTCAATGAAATAAAATGTAGCACTGAGAGTCTATAGCAGGCTAGTTTATACCAAATAAGAATTTCTGACTGAAATATGGGCATTTCAAAAAAAAATCATCTAAGCAGACAAAAAGAATATAGAAAAGAAGAAAGGAATCCTATAAGACTCAGAAAATAAATTTAAAACATGTTTTCATGAGGATTTTCAGAGTAGAGAGTAGGTAAAAGATCAAAAAAAGACTACCAAATGATGTAGCTGAATATTTCCCAAATTCTGAAACAATTTTACAATGGATGACATAATTTCCCCAAATGTTTGTGTGCTGAGGGCTTGGTCACCACCATAACACTATATGGAAGTACTGTGAACCTTTAGTAGGTAGCCCCATGTGTGAGATCTTTTAGCCACAGTGTGTATAGATGCAATAAGAATTCTGGAACTCCAGTCTCTGTTTTTCTCCTCTGAATCCTGACTCTGTATGAATCAGGTTCCCCTCTTACATGTTCCAGTAAGAAGTTTTTTATATACTTGATAAAAGTCCAGTGTTCTGGGACCACTTAATCTTAAACTGGGAACTTCAGAACTGTGAGATAAGCCAACACTGTAGTCGTCAAGTGGCTGCTCTCCTCCGGCTATGGCCACTTTCCTGCTCTCTTAGTTCCCCTGATCAGACCCCAGGGCTGGTGAGGAGACTGGGTCAGCAGAGCCGCATTCAGTTCAGACACAGGAGACCAGGTTCAGTGACACAGATCTGGTTTGTTGCAGGAAGGCACAAGCTTATATAGGGGTAGTGGTCCAATCACAGCACAGCAAGTAGTTTAAAGGTGAGGTATCCAAGGGTGGTGATTAGGGAGTGGCGAGCTCTAGGCATCAGTCTCATGATCTGCCAATGGGAGCAAAATGTCACAAGGCATTCCTTGTGGCTCCAGCAGTTGGGCCATTGCCTCAGGCCTGCTGTATGGCTGTCAATAAGACTTTCACCCTAGGCTCAAGTCTGTCTCCCACACAACACCTTCCTTCTTATGACCTAATTACCTCATATATTTTATTATGATGATAAAAAGCTGAATGCTACAAAAATTCACATTCACATTCACATCGAGGAACCATCAAAATCCCAAGTAGACAGAATCAAAAACTACCCTTACCCAGGTTATTATCGAAAGATGCGTATTGGTTGCTTTCATTTTGACTGCTGTTTGTGTTCTCTAATTTTGTGTTTCCTCAATTATATCTTTATTTCTTACTATATCAGATCTCAAAATTACTATAGCAGGTAAAGTCATAAAAACAGCATGGTACCATCACAAAAATAGACACATAGATCAAGGGAACATCACTGAAGGCCAAAACATGAGTACATGCAATTTCAGCCACATGATATTTGAGAAAGATGCCAAGAACACACAATGGAGGAAAAACAGCATCTTCAACAAATGGTGCTGGTGAAACTGGATCAGAACCACTACACTGATGGAGGTCAGAACCCACCCTCACAGGCTGTCTCTCATTTGTTCTCTTGATCTTAGTCTGACTGGGTGGGTGTGCTGGATAGCTTTAGTGTCAACTTGACACACCTGGGTTGAGGGAGCTTCAATTGTGGAATTTCCTCTACTGGACTGGCCTGTGGCCATGTGTGAGGGGCATCTTCTTGATGAGTGATGTGGGAGGGCCCAGCCCACTGTGGGTGGTGCCATCCCTGGGGAGGTGGGCCTGTGTTGCATAAGAAAGCAGGCTGAGCAGGGGCCAGGGGAGCAAGCCAGTAAGCAGCATTCCTCCATGGCCTGTGCTCCAGCTCCTTCCTCCAGGTTCCTGCCCTGAGTTCCTACCTTGGGCTCCTGGATGAACTGTGACCCAGGATATGTAAGCTAAATAAACTCTTTCCTCCTCAAGTTGGTAATGGTCAGAGTGTTCTGTCACAGCGATGAAGAAACAAACTAGGACAGTGGATAAGGTGAAATCTTGAGCTGGTTTTAATTTGTGTTTCCCTGATTACTAATGATGTTGAACACTTTTAAAGATGTTTCTTAGCCGTCTTTATTTCTTCCTTTGAGAACTCTCTGTTTAGATCTTTAGCCCATTTTTAATTGGGTCATTTGTTTTCTTGATTCTTTGCTTTTTGAGTTCTTTATATGCTCCAGATGCTAAACTTCTGTCAGATGTGTCACTGGTGAAAATTTTTTCCCACTCTGTAGTTTTCTCTTCATTTTTTGATGGTTTCTTTTGGTGTACAGAAGCTTTTTAGTTTAAGGAGATCCCACTTGATGATTGCTGACCTTAATTCTTGAGCAACTAGTGTCTGATTTAGAACATCCTAAAGCCTATGTCATGTATGTTGCTGCCAGTGTTTTCTTCTAATAGTTTCAGAGTTTGGAGTTTCACATCAAGGTGTTTGATCTATTTGGAGTTGGCTTTTATTGAAGGTGAAAGGCAAGGATCAAATAGGGTTTGCAATTCTAATATCTGACAAAATAGAATTTAAAGTAAAACTAATCAGAAGAGATGAGGAGGGTCACTTCATTCTGATCAAAGGAACAGTTAACCAAGAAGATGTTACAGTCCTTAATATATATGAACCAAACTCTGGTGCACCCAAATTCAAAAAACAACACTAAAGGACTTTAAGATAGATTAACCACAACTCAGTAATAGCAGAGAACTTCAATAACCCACTGTTTCCATTAGACAGGTCAACTGTACAAAGAATAAGCAGAGAGACATCTGAATTAAATGATACTATACATCAAATGGATCTAATAGACATCCTTTGAATGTTCCACCCAAGCACCAAAGAATATACTTTCTAATCAGCACCCAATGCAACTTATTCAAAAATTCACCACATACTAGGCCACAAAACAAACCTCAACTAATACAAGAAATTGAAATAATTCCATTCATTCAATCGGACAACAATACAATAAAGCTCAAAATCTATACTGGACAAAGCCCCAGTCACTATATGAATTCGTGGCAATTGAACAACACATTCCTAAACAATGAGTGATCAAAGGAGAAATTAAGAAAGAAATCAAAGAATTCCTGTAATTCAACAAAAGGACAATACAACATGACACAACCTCTGGGAAACATTAAAAGCAGTCCTAAGAAGGAAATTTATAGCTTTAAGTGCCTGAATTAAAAGATTAGAAAGATCCCAAATAACACTGTACCTCAGACAGTGGAAAGGCAAGAACAAATGAAACCCAAACCCAAAAGAAGACAAGAAATTACATAAATCAGAGCAGAAATTAATGAAATAAAGAAAACAATACAAAGAATCAATGAATCAAAGAGCTGGTTCTTTGAAAAGCTAAATAAGATGGACAGACCAGTTAACCAAAAGAAAGAAAGAGCAAATTCAAATCAACAAAATCAGAGATGAAAGTGGAATCATCACAACAGACATCCAATAGATCCACACCATTATAAGCTAATATTTTCAAAACCTATATGCTACTAAATCTGAAAATCTAAAAGAAATAGATGGATATCTGAAATCATGGGAACCAGCAAAGTTAAACCAAGAGGAGATTAACAGTTTAAACAGACCCATAATATATAGGGAAATTGAAACACTAATACAAAGCCTCCCAACTAAAACATGCCCAGGCCCAGATGGATTCACAACAGAATTCTACCAGACATTTAAAGAAGACTTCCAACCAATGCTACTTAAATTATTCAAAACAATAGAAACAGAACTCCCAAATTCCTCCCATGAAGCCAGCATGACTCTAACACCCTAAACGGATAAAGACAAAACCAAAAAGAAAACCATAGATTCATATTCTTAATGAACATAGGTGTAAAATTATCAACAAAATACTTGCAAACTGCATATAGACATGCATGAAAAAGAACATCCACCATGATCAAGTCGACTTTATCCCAGAGATGCAGGGATGGTTCAATATAGGCATGTCAATTAACGTCATTAATCACATAAATGGACTCAAAGACAAAAACCACATTCACATCTCAATAGATGCAGGAAAGGATTTTGACAAAATTTAACAGACATTTATATTGAAATTCCTAGAGGGAATTGGACTGGAGGGAACATACTCAATATAATTAAAGCTATATACAACAAACCCACAGCCAAAATCATTCTTTTTTTAATTATATTTAATAACCACATAATTAGAAGAAGCATTTCATTACAACACCATTAACATATTCAAAAACAACTTCCAGAGCTAAGATGCATCTCCTTCAAAATTGGCTGTAAATTTTTAGGTTTAAAGTTGAATTAATACGGTTATAAAATATTGTACTCAGTGTAAACCCCAAAAGACATAAAATTAAATGAGGTTTTAACCTTCAAAAAAGATCTCCATTTCATTATTG